>NW_017803269.1:276668-301009 GCF_001625305.1 Branchiostoma belcheri | reverse complement strand
CACCCGTAGTGCAGGACAAACATCCCCATCATGCTGCGATTATTAACTCATAAAGCTGGAGCACCGACCTGCCCTATACAGCAGTATAAACACCAGTGGGCGGACAGAACACTTCTCATGGCAAACAGTCGTGTACAGTATAAAGGCTTTGTGGAAACCTGGGCTAAAGTCAGTCTGTATTGAACGGACACCTAGTGTGGTACTCTCCAAGCAGAGGTTTGGTTTTTAGTTTGTTTTTGACGTGTTTTCAAAGCGTTTAACTTGATCAGGTTTTCTCTGTTGTACTGGTATCTTTTATCTTTAGAACACTTCTCCTGGCAAACATTCGCGTATAAAGGCTTTGTAGAAACCTGGGCTAAAGTCAGTCGTATTAAACCGACACGTAGTGTGGTACTCTCCAAGCAGAGGTTTGGTTTTCAGCTTGTTTCTGACGAGTTTTCCAGCGTTTTGATCAGGTTTTCTCTGTTGTGCTGGTATCTTTTATGTTTAGAACACTTCTCCTGGCAAACATTCGCTTATAAAGGCTAAATTGTAGAAACCTGGGATGAAGTCAGACTATTGTACGGACGTCTAACAGTGTACTCTTCAAGCAAAGGTTTGGTCGTTGGTTTATATTTGACGTGTTTCTAACGCTTTACCTGGCTTTGTTTTTGCGTATAAAGCCTTAGTATAAACCTGGGCTAAAGTCAGACTATTGTACAGCTGTCTATAGAAGTGTACTCTCCAAGCAGAGGATTGGTCTTTGGCTTATTTTTGATTTGTGTTTCTTATCATTTTATCGGGCTTTGTTTTTTGTAGTCTTTTTTTTTCACCAGTCAAATCGTGGCGCTTTGAATACTGCCTACTCTCCAAGCAGAGGTTTGGTGTTCAGCTTGTTTTTGACGAGTTTTCAGGCATTTTTATCGGGTTTTCTTTGCTGTACTGGTATCTTTTTTTTCAACAGCCAAACGGCAGTGCATTGAATACTACTCTGCCAAACTTTTATTCTGTTTTGTCAATTTCAACCTGCCTTATACTATAGCAACCAAAAGATCTGCTTGGAGATTAGTGTAGTCAAACACTGATATAAAGTCTTTATAATGTCTTTCTAGAAGCCCGGCCAAGAGTCAGCGTGCCAGCATCGTCAGAATATTCTAGAGCGTCAAATTCAGAGTTCAGCGAAACTTCTGCAAGGATCTGACATCAGCATGAGCTGGTTTCCAGTCACTGTGCTGATGATAGCTGTGGTGTGCTGTAAGGTATGTAACTGTTACAGTTATCATACCCAGAACCTTGCATGTCTACGTTCTATACACATTTAATTGGGTTAGGCTTTTGGGAACGGTTCTGGATAGTCTCTACATAATTGTACACAGATTCGAACAGTCAGCTTCTATCTAATTCTATGTCTGAATGGGTTAGGGTTAGGATCAGGCACGGTTCTGGATAGTCTCTATTGTATCCAGAACCATGCCTATCTAGTTCTATACACAACTGCATAAGGCTTTTAGGAACGGTTATGGAAGGTCCTATTGTATCCAGATTCGAACTGTGCAACAGTCTCGTTCAATGCCAGAATGTGTTAGGGTAGCCAGAATGGGTTAGGGTTAGGATCAGGCAAGATTCTGGATAGTCTCTATTGTATCCAGAACTGTGCCTATCTACATAGTTCTATGCCTGAATGTGTTAGGGTTAGGATCAGGCAGGGTTCTGGAAAGTCTATGCATATCCAAGAACGTAGAGTTGCCCAAGGCACAGTTCTGGATACGCAATATCGAGGGCCATGTCTTAGCATGTATAATCTTGCTAAAACCATCCCTTTCCTTAGTGCTGAAGAACCTTTCCCCACTTTGTACTATCCTAGCGACCATCCCTTTCCTTGGTGCTGAAGGACCTTCCCCCACCCTGTATTATCCTGTACCATCCCTTTCCTTAGTGCTGAAGGACCTGCCCCCTTCTACTATCCTGTACCATCCCTTTCCTTAGTGCTGAAGGCCCTTCCCCCACTTTGTACTATCCTGTACCATCCCTTTCCTTAGTGCTGAAGGACCTTCCCCCACTCTGTACTATTCTGTACCATCCCTTTCCTTAGTGCTGAAGGACCTTCCCCCACTTTGTACTATTATGTACCATCCCTTTCCTTAGTGCTGAAGGACCTTCCCCCACTTTGTACTATCCTGTACCATCCCTTTCCTTAGTGCTGAAGGACCATCCCCCACTTTGTACTATTATGTACCATCCCTTTCTTTAGATACGGCAAATTTGACCGGACCTTTCCATCCATCCATCCTACCCTCAGACCAAAGGAAACTGCACTAATAAACACATAAACCAGGAAATCCTAAGTGTACTGCACCAAATGGCTCTTATATTTTGGTGGTATCCTTTGTCGTGTCCAGTTTAATGTACCACAATAACAATTTACTCTGTGTACACTGTTAGTAGCCTTATGTTTGCCCAATAATATTTAGTTATTCAGTATATGGTTAAGTTTACTGGGTGCAATTTCTGAAGCTACAGATTGTTTTTATAACCTGCGCATATCCTGTACCCTTCTCTGTTTCATTTTTTTTATTTTCTTCTGAGTCATTTTATGTTGTATTCTTGAATGTTTGTGCAAGCTAATTGTGTTGGTAACTGGTACTGTTGCAGCCTAGAAACACCTGTTCTTGTATACAGGCTTTCCAAGGACTATCGTAGAGTGGAACTCGTTGCCACCAAGCACAGTTGGGACATCATCACTAGAAAGCTTTAATACAACTTACTGCAATTGAATGTACAAAGATTGGGTGTAACGGGTCATTTTGTTGTAATATAGCTAGCGTGCCTGCAAAGCTGGTGTGTTACTCCAAAGGGCAGTTATACCGGCTATACAGATACCGATACGTGGAGACTATCCAGAACTGTACCTGATCCTAACACTAACCCTTTCAGGCATAGAACTAGACAGTCTAAAGTATGCTTCTAGAGAATAACACAATTTCTGCACAAGAAAGATGAAAGTTGGAAAAATTGATTTTTTTTAATTTTCTTCCTTCTCTATTAAAGGGTGCTCCCGCTCCTGTCTTTGAAGCCGAGAGTCTCGCAAGAACTAGCGAGATTGTCTTGGACGAGCCCATTCCACCTGAGGGGTGGTCAGATGAAATAGATGAGCTGCCTGTGGACCTGGCACCCCTGCAAAACAATGGTAAGGTCCAAGAAGCGAATACTGCTGTAAGCTAGAATAGCAATTTAAAAGGAAAAAATTATACTTTTATAGCCTCTAAAAATTTTGATTGTTGTTTCCTTCCATCACTTTTATTATGTGAAAAAATAATAATTCTCCATCTAGAATATCTTTATAATGATTAATCGCTAATAATGCATCTTTACCAACATTTTCAGAGAGGTATAAGAACCCCCTGGACCCAATCCATAACAAAAAGAGGCAGGACAACCCCCTCGACCCAATCCGGAACGGAAAAAGGCAAAAGAATCCGCTTGATCCAATCTTGAACGGAAAAAGGCAACAAAACCCACTCGATCCAATCCGAAACGGAAAAAGGCAGGACAATCCACTTGATCCGATCCGGAATGGGAAAAGGCAGCAAAACCCACTGGACCCAATCCGAAATGGAAAAAGGCAGGACATTAACCCACTGGACCCAATCAGAAACGGAAAAAGGCAGCAAAACCCACTCGACCCAATCCGAAATGGAAAAAGGCAGCAAAACCCACTTGATCCAATCAGGAACGGAAAAAGGCAGCAAAACCCACTGGACCCAATCCGAAACGGAAAAAGAGAAAAGAATCCGCTTGATCCAATCCGTAACAAAAAGAGGCAGGACAACCCACTTGATCCAATCCGAAACGGAAAAAAGTAGAAAGAAATTTCACTCAGCACAGTTTCGAAATACGAAATGCAGCAAAAGTCTAAGCTAGTATATAGCTTGAAGCAGCAGAATGAACCCAAGATATACTTGATAAGATGTTCTAATAGAAATATATGATGCATGTTAGCAGTTGCGGTTATGATTTTCCAATGCTCTGGAAAAACCTGTTCCTGCTGCCTTATTCCCTGTGCCGGATTTCTGTTCATTCAATGAAATAAAGTGCAAAGAGCAATAGAAATGCCTGGTGTCTTAACTTGTTAACTTTTCATAATATTGGTAAATGCTAGAAATAAGTATCTTAGGGAGAGAAGGAACTCTAGAAAACAGGAAAAGGCAGTCTGTTTTTCTCTATCCCTCTTCTTGTCCTGTTCCAAACAACTAAGGTCGGGACCAGATGGCTGACACTATTTGGTGTTGTGTTACAATATGTAGCAAGTAGCAGGACAGGGTTGGAGGGGCTGGTCACAATATACATCTTCTTCTTCTTGAGTCACCATGTTGACTACATTACCTGCGAATCCTTCTACCACACAGCTGCTGCTACTACAACCATTTACATGAATGTGTTTGATTAAAGAACAAACAGACCAGTAGTTTGTTGGGATAGACCATATAAAGGTAAACATTATGCATTTGTGACCTTTCTAATTTAAGATATAGCGTGTGAACGCCGACAGGTGTCCCTCATGTTAAAGCCAATCCCATTGCAGAATATAATACTAACCAGACAGGCGACCAGCCTTCCTGCCACCATGATGTTGTTCGAGATTCTCCTCATCGTTGCAGCCAGCAGCACCGTCTGTGGAGCCGCGCCAGATGGAAACTTTCGGGACCAGCCTCGGAGTGTCCTGGAGATGTGTGTCATGCAGAAGGGATGCAAGGAAATCGGTTAGTATTAGATACTCAGAACCCAAAAGGGTAGCTAGGGTGTCAGCATATGTCACAGGCTTTCTTATTCTCTCTACATTTTGGTTTGCTAAGACCAGTAGAGAAAAAAAGAACTTAAAAGAAACAACAAAAACGATATGGAAGAAGAGTGCCTAGGCCATGCATAATGTATGAAATGACTAATAAACGGGTGGACGTATACCAACTACTAAGTACCTATTAAATACCACCTCGGAAAAGTGCAGGAAATAGCCATGCCTTCAAATACCAGAGTAATCAACAAAGGATTGGGGTGCTGAGAATACCGAAATTTTCTTCTTTTAATCTAAACTGTAACTAGTGAAGCAGACACTAGTAAATGCCTACTAATTCAGACTTAGTGTCTGCAAGAAGGTGTAAGTTTCAAAGAAGCTGGTTGTCCAACAGGACGTCTAATAAGTTCCCTCCCTTTCCAGCCCTGACCACCCCCATGGGCAGCCCGAATGAACCCTCCCCGCTGAAGGACCTGTGCAGGATTGTGGGAGTTCAGCTCAAGGCGCTCGGTACCGGGGTCTGTGGTACGTGTCATCATTTTGCCCAGGTCTTTGGAGCAGAATGAAACTAAAAGTCATATCAATGAAAAGAGCTAAGAATTAAAGTTAAGGAACATAATATTTTGTGGTTTATTTCAGTTGATATAACCATTCTTGGGGCTCTCGCCTTTCCCTTTGCCTCAGTAATTGTTACGTGCCTTACGTTTGTTTGTACACTATAATTGTCTTACTGGTGCCTTGTTGCTCTATATAGTAGAGGGGATTCATTCCTCAAGCTAACCGACATCTCGCACACGCAGTCGTCCCTCAGTAAGACATCTGGAGCCGCATAGTTCCCGTTTACAACTTTTATTCAGCCAGTCACACAACTGGTTTTGACTGTGTGGCTTAGCTTGAGGAATGAATCTCCTCTAATATACGGTGCCCTGTTGTTGCTCTATCTCACAGATCCATTGCTGCGTGTGGATACAGAGGAACAGGATGATGCAGAATTTGAAGAGGACCAAGTGAACGAACTGCTGCCCAAGCCGAACCTGGCTTCCCTGGCTCTCAGCAGGCGCACTAATTACTTTTCCGACTGTTCTGAGATCCACACAGCTATGGCTATGTTCCATGTTGTATCTAGCGGCATTTATACCATAAAGCCAACAGGTTTAGCCAGCCCCATATCCGTATACTGTGATCAGACCACAGATGGGGGAGGGTGGACGGTCATACAGAGGAGGTTTGACGGGTCCCTGCATTTCAACCGACCCTATGACGACTATAGGTACGGGTTTGGGTCAGCCGAGGGGGAGTACTGGCTGGGCTTGGATAACATATACCGCTTGACTAACCAAAATGCGTACGAGCTGTATATAGAGCTGGAAGATTGGTCAGAAGTAGTAAAGTACGCCAGGTATGCGACCTTCTCGCTACAGGATGATTCCAAGTTCCGGCTGAACGTGGGGGGGTACAGCGGAACAGCTGGAGATGCTTTTGTCTTGCCCGAGTCTGACCCAAATTCTGACGTACCGGGTACCCACTTAAACGGCCAGGGCTTCAGCGCTAGAGATGTGGACAATGATGAATACAGCGGTGGTTCATGCGCTGGCGGCCGCAGGGTGGGAGGGGCGGGTGGATGGTGGTACAAGGCTTGCTCATGGTCCTCCCTTAACGGTCCGTACTTCCGTCCCTCGGACCATACCGATCACAGCGGCTTGGGTATCTATTGGCACACCTTTGGCGCGCCGTATGCCGGCTATCTGAGGACATCCAAAATGATGGTTCGTCCTGTTGACTTCCAACCTTAAAAATCAACTAACCAGAGAGAGAAAGTAATAAAGAAACTAGAAAGGCCGACATTTGCTTTGGAGCAAATACAGCAATGGCTTCACCACATTTTACGACATGGCAGGGAAAGAATGAGAAACACAAGGAAAAACAATGTTTTACATTGATATAACTATAGTATGAAGTAACATACAACTAAGACTACAGTTTGATAGCTATTCCCTACATTATTGGTTAGGATTTTTAATTGCATAATGCAAACTGTTGATTTTCAAGAAAAAAAGAAGCGTTCATGCCCCGCATTCCAATGCTAGAGCAGGAAAGCTTGAAATACCTACCAAAACACTTGAATACAGACCTACTGTCAGTATGGAATGGATCTGTGCAGGTATTAATTAAGTTAAGCCTGTTAAATTCCAACAGCCAATCAGCAAGGAGAATAGAGGAAAGCTGCATGCCTATTGGTTGATGCCCTGCATTCCATTGTGATGACTCAAGCCCAGACGTGGTAACACTGCACACTAACTCAGTAATACATTTGCTATAACACAGCCAAAAAAACTCAAATAAAACCATTCTAAAAGCCTGTATCACAAAAATTTAAAAAACGCCTAGGGGTATTTGCCCACTGTACCTCCATACCGAATTTCAGGACCTTAGGCCCTAAAATGAAGAAGCTGAATCCATTTAAAGATATGGCAGGAGGAGGAGGAGGAGAAGGAGGAGGAGAAGAAACATCAGAAAAAGCAATATGGGTTCACCACCACTTCGTGGTGTGGTGAACCCATAATAATCTGTATTTACAGTGTACATGTAGTGTTGGGAGGACAACTTGTAAAGGTGTCAATGCACCTGTTTTGTCCTCCCTTCCACTTGTATACTTGTACACATAGTAAACTCAAATAAACAAATAAACAAAGTGTCAGTTTCAGAATTTGAAACTAAGATGCTTCCATATTAGATCTGACCAATTAGTAATGGCTTATATAATGTCTAAAAAACAACCTCTGAGGTAGACCAGCTAGCCAGTCACTGTTCAACACACTAGTTCTCCTCAATAGACAATACGGACAGTATTGTCAGAATACATGAGTATATTGGTCCAACACTTTGGTCTGAAACACGATACGGCACAGTTACGTGATATCAGACTCAAATAAAGATTTGATCTTGACCTCATGAAAACTAACGGCTGAGACTGTCTTTTTCCAAGGTGAAGTTCAACAGAACCCGCTCTCCATCACATTGACCTTGTAAGAATGATAGTGTAATACAGGTTAAACTTATTGTAATGTAGATGTTGTTTTGTTGACTCATAACCTATATTGACAACACAAAACGGTTTACCTTTGACAGTTAATACATTGTCGTTAATGCTATTGATGTAATAATATATGAGAACAAAGAACAATTTATTAGCCTGAACATATCGAATATATTGAAGTGAACTCATTTACTCATCTGTTCATTTATTTGTTCATTCATTCATTACTTTTTTTCATTCATTCAGGGACCCGTTTTAAGCATTGAAACAGTTTGGCCATTATTTCATACCCTATAATATCAACCCTGTTGATCTGAAAGTAAAGTTCAACAGTGAACGCCCTACTGGACTTTGACCTGAGCTGAGAGGTCACTGCCCTGAAATTGAACCCTTTCCTGAAGTTAAGCCTGGCTTTCTCATGACCTCTATACCAACTTAAATCCAGTCTCAACCAGTTTTCTGTTTGCCACATAGCATCAGCTCAGAGCCAAGTACTGACCAGAGTCGTGTGTGTAAGTGGGGTCACAGTGTAACAACAGGTCTGAAAAGTTGGCAGTTGCCCAACAAGTTGATGTTATTGTTGTTTTTAACTATAGATTCAAACATGCAATCACAAGTTGTGGTGACGGCACACTCAAGTTTTTTTAAACTTATATAAATGCTGCCCCAACACAGGGGACAATACAATACTCATTTTCACCTGAGCAAAGTGAGGAAAGTCGTGTAAAGTGCCTTTCCCAAGGGCATAAGATCAGTGGCATATCAGGACTCAAAACCTTGTTGTCTAAATCTCGCCAGACATGGTCTCTTGGTGCCGGTTTGCACTTGATTCAGTTCAAAAAATGTCTCATGTCAGAGGACTTGTTGATCTGAAAGTTCAACAGTGAACGCCCTACCGGACTTTGACCTGTATAGGGGTCACTGTCCTGAAATTACCCTTAAAGGCTTTCTCGGAACCTCTATCCAGTCTCAACCGGTTTACTGTTTGCCATATCGTATCAGCTCATTATAAGCCAAGTGTCGAGCGTGACCAAGTGCTGAGCTGAGCAAGCAGTCTTGTTAAACAACAGGGCTGAGAAGTTGGCAGTTGCCCAACAAAGTTGTCAAAGCCCACTGAAGGATGGGTTGGTGGAAAATGCAGTCCAGTGTGGAAGGCAGAATAGTAAAAGGACATAACAGTTATAACCTTCACGTCATATCCGTTATCTCAACATAGTAGTGTGTCTTTAATAACAGTTATTTGGACTTTCTGTCAAACCCAAGCCTACACTCCATGCAAACCCTTTTATTCAGCCTGGACGGTTTTTCCGCCTCGGCACCGGACTGCTTTTTCCACCAACCCTCTGAAGGATATAACGTTCCAACAACATATTAAATTTCGCGAAAGTTAGCGGTTTTGACTAGCTCAGTGGTTTTCTCTTGCCCTAACAAAGCAGGCAAAGTTACCTGCTTTACTTCGGGGCTAATAAAAGTCTATCAATTCACACAAAGATGAATTTCATCCATGACCTTGGGAATTTCCAAGAAGACTCGCCTGTTGTTCCAGTCCTGTCGGGGTCACCGCGAGGTCAGCCGGTCAAAGGTCAGCAAGATGGCGGCGGTGCGGGGTGTTGTGACGTGTGTCCGTGTTTCGGCGGCTTTTTACTCCACCAGGTGAGACTATACAGCGCACCTGAGATCACCTGAGCAGGTGTAGGTTACGGAGAGGGCGGCACTTTGATCTGATCACCTGTACGTCACTTACTTAACGTGTGACAAGCGCTTAAAAGTAGTGCGGCGGTAAAAAAAATCCTCAGCACAGAAATTCCTTTGGATAATTAGTGCTCAATTAAGTGTAATTTCCGCTGATGTAGAATTGATGAGGGGAGGTGTTTTGCACGTAATACTGATGTTGTTGTCCCTGGTTTACGTATGATTTTCTGCTAGACGTGCTTTGTTTGTTTTAGCCTCACTGGTACTTTGAACATGTGTGTTTGGTTTGGTTTGGTTTTCTTCACGATCATGATTATGATCATTCTGGCATACTCATTTTCACCTGAGTGAAGTGAGGAAAGTCGTGTAAAGTGCCTTTCCCAAGGGCACAAGATCGGTGGCATGTCAGGATTCGAACCCCGGACCTCTTAGTTCCGAGCCGAACGCGCTACTGCTACGCCACACGACCCCACACGTTATGTTCTTTAGTTATCCTTCTCAAACCTTGCCGTAGCCTCTGTGTAGTTTAAGATCGCCTCTGTACAACAACAGGTTGAGATTCAGGAAGTAAAAGCTTCAGACGTGCTTATCCCAGGAAAAACCGCACCAATGTTGGCACAAGACCACAAACAAACAAACACAGGCGATAACAGTCATTAATGTGTCTAAGTCAGCAGTAGCAAACAAGATTCGACAGTCCATGTTAGTTCCGGGTTTCTCGTCTGTTTTTCGACTAATGATGAAGTAAATTTTCAGATCTGATGAGTTTCTAACCATCCACGAGGCAGCCAAATAAGTATTCAGGCTCAGTTTTAAAAACAACCCTCTGATTTAAGGTCCATTGTGTTGGTGACAAATTATTGTTGTTGGAATGTATAAGTAGACAGGGGTAAAGTCCGGGTCAACATAACCTACTGTGGTGCTTAGTCCGCAATTTCTCTTGGTGTAGATTCTGTAACGTTACTGTTTAATCTGATGCATTTCTAGATCATTTAAATTGCACGAAGTTGCTAAATATCAGGTTCAGCTTTAAGAACATAAACCTGCATTTCTCCTCTGCTCTCTTAGTGTCACTGATGAAAGTTAGTGGATGCTACCTGAAATGTCTGACCGTTTCCAATTAAAATCATATTCATATCTGTTTCTTGGTGTATCTTGTCTTCACCGACGTAATGTTACACTTAGAACTAGTCTTATCAGATGAAAGCTTCACTGTTTGGTGACTTGTTGTTTGGTTGGGTACAGGAGTGAAGTCCAGGTCAACATAACCTACTGTGGATGCTTAATAATAGTCCACAATTTCTCCTGGTGTAGATTCTGTTGATTCAAAAATCTGATGCATTTGTAGCTGATATATTACACAAGTGAATGGTTGCTAAAATCAGGTTCAGTTTTAAAAACAACACTTGAGATGAAAGCTAATCTTTGGTTAGTGACTTGTTGTTTGGTTGGGTATTATATATAAGGGGCAAAGTCCATGTCAGTGTAACCTACCAGTTCAAACATACCTCCAGGGTTGGCAGTGTGCAGTCACAAACATACATCTCAATCATTTCAACACAGTTTTCTTAGTTCCTAGCCTGGGAACCATCCTGGTTAGTTTACGTCCGCTCCCACAGTCGCTACCACCAACCACGCCTGTTGGAGCGGACGTAAAGTAACCAGGATGGTACCCAGGCTACTTAGTTCCAGCTTTCATGTGGGGTCACTGTCCTGACTTACCCTGTCCTGAAATTACCCCAGACTGACGTGACCAGGCTTTCTTGTGACCTCCGTACAGACTTAAATCCAGTCTCAACCGGTCACTGTTTGCCACATATATAGTATCAGCTCTCAGCCAGTTTTCTGTTTGCCACATAGTATCAGCTCGTAGCCAAGTCCTGACCAAACTCGCGTGTGCAAGTCGGGACTTGTAAAAACTGGTCTGAAAAGTTGGCAGTAAACATCTATCAATAGTAGATGTACAAAAAATACATATGAAAACCCTTAGTTACAAAGATAGACTTGAGGACAAACACTTGAGTAAACAGTACTAAACACACCCCTGTCCTGCCCACACAGCTTGTTTGTTCCCACAGGTGTGGCAACCTGTACTTTACTCCCAGACCTGCGATAACACAGCTGCAGGAAGGCTGGATCTGTCAGTCACTCAACTATAGTGACCCCCCCCTCCTTTCCAAGATGTGGACTGTCTTGTAGCAAACATAAGTTAGTAGTGTGTGGTCATAGTAACCAAATAAGGAAATAGTTACCAAATAAGGAAATAGTTACCAAATAAGGAAATAGTTACTGGAAATTGGTCCAGCCAGATTTTTGGAACTAGTTTTATTCAAAATGTGCCAATTGCAAGTCAGCTAGACCCCCCCTCCCAAAAGTAGACCGTCTAGTAGCAGACATAGCTATAGTGTGTGGAACAGTAACCAAATAAGGAAATGGTAACCAAATAAGGCAATAGTTACCAAATAAGAAAATAGTTACCAAATAAGGAAAAAAGTTACTAAATAATTCATAAGGAAATATGTCCAACAGGAAATCTTATTTGAAATGTCCCTTTGCAGGTCGGCTGGAAGAACCCCCCTCTCCCAGAAGTGGACCGTTCTGCAGCAGAATGCCCGGCGTTTCTCCACCAATCAGAGCGGCCGTGCGTACATCTGGCCCGCTACGGCGGTCGGCGTCGCCTGCGGACTAACCGCGGGGGCCGCCCTCTACCTGACCCGGCGCAAAAATCCCGTCGGCGCAAAATCCGCACCAACGTTCGAGCATGACCCAACTCCAGGCGGCTTCCGTACAAACCTACCGGAGTTCTCCCTCCAGGAAGTTTCCAGGTACAATTCCATTCAATCTTAAGTTTATTCAAACAAGTCACAGGCAATACTAGTATTCTTAATCTGAGTTATGTTGTTCTGACAATTCAATGGTCTGTAGACCCATTGTACACTTACAATTACAAAATGTAATCTAAATGATCTATCATACATTCAACAAAACAAAAAGAAGAGGCATCACTCTTTGTACAATGTACAGTTGTTGTTGTTGTCTTTGTTTAACATCTAATGTCCTAATATATTGCTAGACGTGGTCTCTTGGTACTGGTTTGCGCTTGGTTCAGTTCAGAGTCAGATTGTCTCTATAATAAAGGTATTTAAGTTTTTAACGTTTTTAAGTGCCTTGTGCTTGTGTGATGCTGGAAGTGTCTCTAGCTAGTACTCTCAATGTACTGGGAAAAAAAAGAGATTATGTGTATTCCTACTTCAGGCACAAAACGAAGGCAGACCGCATCTGGATCACCTACAAATCCGGCGTGTATGACATCACAGAGTTCGTGGAGAGCCACCCAGGCGGTTCGTCTAAGATCCTGCTGGCGGCGGGCGGCGCGGTTGAACCGTTCTGGGCCATGTACGCCGTGCACAAGGACAACCCCGAGGTGTTCGAGCTGCTCGAGCCGCTGCGCATCGGAAATATCAGCAGGAAAGGTAGTTATGTTATAACTAGACAGGTAACATTTGCAAAGCAGATGCATAATGTTTACCTTCACATTGTATTTGTATAGCCTAACAAACTACTGCACTCCTTATGAAATTTTATTATTCCTACTCAAACACATTCATACACAAAATACTGTAATTCCTGATTTGTTCACTGTACAGTTATGTTTACTATTTTCACTGTCACTTCTGTACCGTGAACTTATCATTACAGTTAATAATTAATTCCTGGACATTCTTTTTCCTGCACCTGTCGCCACCGTGAATATATAGTTCCGTGAACATGTCCATTTTTCTCAGACCGGGAACTTTTGCTACTGTGAACATAGAGTTAATTACAGTACATGGGAACCAGCCCCTCAACTCTGTCCTGCAACTTGCCACATAATGTAACCCAACACCATTCACTCGTTCCTTCCCAGAGTTGATAGAGATGCAGCGGAGTAAGAAGTCGGACCCTATCGACCCGTTTGCGTCGGAGCCCGGCCGCCATCCGGCGCTCACCCCCAGCTCCAGCAAACCCTTCATTTATTCATTCTTTCCTTCCTTCCCAGACCTGATAGAGATGTGGTTAACCAAGAAATCCGATCCGAGCGACCCGTTTGCCTGTTTCTGTCTGTGTCTCTCATGTCTGTGTATAATGACCATAATAAATCACTCATTCACTCATTCATTAATTCATTCATTCATTCACTCACTCATTCCTTCCTTCCCAGACCTGATAGAGATGCAGCGGACGAAGAAGTCGGACCCTAACGACCCGTTTGCGTCGGAGCCCGGCCGCCATCCGGCGCTCGCGCCGAGCTCCAGCAAACCATTCAACGCAGAGCCGCCCGCTGAGCTGCTTGTGGATAATTACATCACCCCTAACGAGCTGTTCTTCGTTAGGAACCACCTGCCGGTACCTCAGGTGGGAAATACTATGAGTCCTTTCCTGTCTCAAAAAGTTTCAATGTGTTTATGTTTCATATTTACAAATACGTATTAAAAACCATTGACTGGCTGACTGACTGACTGACAACTGACTGACTGGCTGACTGGCTGACTGACTGACTGACTGACTGACTGACTGACTGACTGGCTGACTGACTGACTGACTGACTGACTGACTGACTGACTGACTGGCTGACTCACTGACCGACCGACCGACCGACTCACTGACTGACTGACTGGCTGACCGACTCACTGACTGACTGACTGACTGACTGACTGACTGACTGACTGACCGACCGACCGACCGACCGACCGACCGACCGACTGACTGACTGACTGACTGACTGACTGACTGACTGACTGACTGGCTGACTGACTGGCCGACCGACCGACCGACCGACCGACCGACCGACTCACTGACTCACTGACTGACTGACTGACTGATGACTGACTGACTGACTGACTGACTGACTGATGACTGACTGACTGACTGACTGACTGACTGACTGACTGATTGATTGATTGATGCCCTCCCCTGTCCAAAAGTGACTGTCCAAACAAGCATTCTAGAATAAAGAAAGGATTCATTCATTCATTCATTCATTGCAGGTGGATATGAAGAACTACGTGCTGACTGTGGGAGGAGAGGGTCTTAAGAAACACTCCTTCACCTTAGACGAACTTAAGGAGAAGTTCAAACATCGGAAGATGGTCGCCACAATCCAGTGTGCCGGCAACCGTCGCTCCAACATGATGGAGGTGACCTGTTTTTTTTTATTGTTTGTTTGCTTGTTTGTTTGTTAAGACATCCACTGCCTTATTCATTTTCATTTACTTTGCTATTTTTCCTGAAAGCAACAGAATGATGGATTTGTTTACAGTTAAAACTTTAGATCCAACACAAAGAAGTTCTCTCATCTAGAGCTTTCGACCACTGGCAGTCACTCTGGTCTTTCCCAGTAAGACTGGTTGAAAGCTCTAGGCGAGAGAACTTTTTGTGTTGGAATCTTGGATCTTGAAAGTTTCAACTGTAAACACAGATGAACTTTCATGATAAACAGAGCAACATAACAGAGACTACTTCATGTGAAGGTAAACACTGTGCGTTTTTTTGGTACCTTTTTCTACTTCAAAACCTGATACCTGCAACTGACTGATTTCTACTTACACCTTTTGTTGTATGTTGTGTTCAGGTGAAGATTTTTTGTTGTATGTTGTGTTCAGGTGAAGATTTTTTGTTGTATATTGTGTTCAGGTGAAGATTTTTTGTTGTATGTTGTGTTCAGGTGAAGATTTTTTGTTGTATGTTGTGTTCAGGTGAAGATTTTTTGTTGTATATTGTGTTCAGGTGAAGAAGATCAAAGGCCTGAGTTGGGGAATCGCAGCGATCAGTAACGCGGAGTGGACGGGCGTGTTCCTGAGCGACATCCTCGCTCACCTCGGGCTCGCCGACCCGGAGAAACGCGGAGAACTCAAGCACGTGCAGGTGCTATTCCATTCAATTCTGATCTTTATTTATAATTAGATATAGTATACATGTATCAATATTGCAGATGCATGACATTGTATACATATAATGTTGCCCGAATGACATTGATATTTACAATATCAAAATTAACATATATACTAGTATACATCGTCTAATATAGAACTATACATCCCAGACACACACAAGTATACCATTCTGATTATACAGTCTGATTACATAGTCTGATGGACTGATTTCTGAAGGAAAGAGTTCTGAAGTCTTTTTGTTCTGGCTGTCATACTACATTCTACAACATACGTGGTATTAGTTTTGTTTATATCTCTAGCTCAATGCTAGGAAGTGTTTTGATGCGAAAACCTTTCACCAATTCCTTTAGTTTGAGGGTCTGGACCTGGACCCTGAGAAGGCTCCCTATGGGGGGTCCATCCCGATCGAGAAGGCGCTGGACCCGTCCGGAGACGTGCTTCTGGCCTGGGACATGAACGGGGAACCGCTTTCACGCGATCACGGGTTTCCCCTGAGGGTCATCGCACCTGGGATCATAGGCGCAAGGTACAACTCCTTATTTGGTAACCATGCCCTTATTTGGTAATAGTTTCCTTATTTCCCTATGGGGAACCTCTGTCATGGGATCATGGGTTTCCCCTGAGGGTCATCGCACCTGGGATCATAGGCGCAAGGTACAACTCCTTATTTGGTAACCATGCCCTTATTTGGTAATTGGGAACGAAAGACGTGCTGCTGGCCTGGGACATGAACGGGGAACCGCTGTCCTGGGATCATGGGTTTCCCCTCAGGGTCATCGCACCTGGGATCATAGGCGCAAGGTACAACTCCTTATTTGGTAACCATGCCCTTATTTGGTAACTACTTCCTTATTTGGTTATGGGGAGCCCGCTGTCACACAATCACAGCTTCCCACCCCCTGGGATCATAGGTGCCAGGTACAAATCCTTATATGGTAACAATGTCGTTATTTGGTGACAATTTCCTTATTTGGCTATCATTTCCTTATTTGGTAACCATTTCCATATTTGGTTACCATTACCTTATTTGGTAGCCATTTCCTTAAATGGTTATGTCAGGCAAGCCACATGTATAATATGAATGAATCATGTTTGTTTGTTTGTTTGTTTGTTTGTGTAGGCAGGTGAAGTGGCTGAGTAAGGTGTGGGTCAGCCCAGACGAGAGCCCATCACACTGGCAGCAGAACGACTACAAGGGTTTCGCGCCGCAGGTAAACTTCAACATCACTGATGAGTCTCACACATACCCTTTTCTGTAGAGCATCATAATTCTAGAGCATAGACGGACCACTCTAATTCAATGTAGAGCGTGATTAGCGCATTTTGCATAGAGCGTATTTAATTCCATGTAATGCATCTTTGAATTTAGCGTAAAGCGTAATTGGGAAGTTTCCTGAATTCAGCGTAATACGTAGCCAGCTCTCAAAATTTAGCGTAGAGCGTTGTCGGGACCCCCCCATGCAGACCCCCATGTTTGTTTTGCCCCACAGGTGGACTGGGACACGGTCGACTTCAAAAAGTCTCCAGCGATTCAGGAGTACCCGGTCCAGTCGGCCATTTGTGAACCCAAGGATGGGGCCGTCTGGGACAACGAGGAGGAGGTGAGAACACCCCTGTGGGAATAATGGAACGGTCTGGGTCAGGGGCAGATTCAGTGGGATATGGACTGTGCCATTTCATTGGGGGGGGGGTGTTTTTGAGTCCTTAGTTTGGGACTGTTTGGAAAGTGTTTGGGGTCTGAAGTGTTTAGAAAATTTAGTAGTGGGAAACTTTTTGCTGCACTGATGGTGCATGGCTGTGCTGTTAGCAGTTTGTGGTTTTTGTTTACTGGTTGCTAGGCTGACTGTTGTTGTTCTGCCGTTGCTAGGTAACCGTGAGGGGCTACGCCTACAGCGGCGGGGGTCGGGAGATTATCCGGGTGGACGTGTCCGCGGACGGCGGGAAGACCTGGCACCCGACGGAGCTGGTGGCAAAACCGAACCAGGGCTACAACCGCACCTGGGCCTGGACGCTCTGGGAGGCCGACGTGCCGCTGCCGAAGGACTCTAAAGGTGCGCTAGTCCTTATTTGGTAACTATTCCCTTACTTGGTAACCACCTCCTTATTTGGTAACCATGTCCTTATTTGGTAACAAACCGAACCAGGGCTACAACCGCACCTGGGCCTGGACGCTCTGGGAGGCCGTCGTGCCGCTGCCGAAGGACTCTAAAGGTGCGCTAGTCCTTATTTGGTAACCATCTCCTTATTTGGTAACCACCTCCTTATTTGGTAAGCATGTCCTTATTTGGTAACAAACCGAACCAGGGCTACAACCGCACCTGGGCCTGGACACTGTGGGAGGCCGACGTGCCGCTGCCAAAGGACTCTAAAGGTGCGCTAGTCCTTATTTGGTAACCATCTCCTTATTTGGTAACCATCTCCTTATTTGGTGTTTTGTTGTGTTCCAGGAAAGGAGGTTGAGCTGTGTGCGAAGGCTGTGGACTCGGCGTACAACACGCAGCCCGAGTCGTTCAAACCTTACTGGAACCTGCGGGGAGTCGTGGCCAACGCCTGGCACAGGGTTCACATCAAGGTCGAGGATGACGAGGACAACTAGGTCTCACACCAACGTTACAGAGTCTCACACCAATGTTACTGATGAGTCTCACACCAACGTTACTGATGAGTCTCACACCAACGTTACTGATGAGTCTCACACCAACATACAGAAGGATTACATGTAAATCTAGCCCAAACACCTAGATGCAATATGCAACATGCAACAGAGTAAAATTTCTAGTTAACCTTCTCCCTGCTGCCCAATTCCTCATCCATACAAAACTGGTGCCAAAAGGCGACCTTAGCAGAAGGAGGTTAAAGAATGCAATAATGGAATAGTCTACTCTTGTAACAGGTGTGTTTCGGTTAACCTTCACCCTACTGTGGTCGGACGTATGCACCATGTTTGTGTCGGTTGTAGAACTTAGCAGGGAGGGGTTAATTTTCATTCCCTCCACTTCAGTGCCAGAATATCTGAAATTAAATGTCAGATAGTCGTTTTTCTATCAAATCAGTTTTTAGGTTTAGAAGAAAACTACTGGTTTAAGGTAATAGGGCTTTACTAAATGAGGGTTGTTTATGTTAATGATTATTATGATATGCTGAACAAACTGCCTAAGTGGTGAAATAATAGTGCAATTCTTTTTGTTTTTGGCTGTAATTCTGTATCATATCTCACTCGGTTGTCTCAAATGCTACTAGGAAGCAGCCATGTTCTCAAGGTCAGTCTGTACTTTTATAGTGAGATGACCTTGTAAAAGTAACTTTGTAGGATTGACCTTGGATCCATCTGCAGCAATGACCTTGTAGGGATGACCTTGTAAGAATGACCTTGTATTAGTAAGAGTGACGTTGTAAAGATGGACTTGCAGGATGATTTTGTATGATGACCTTGTAAGAATGACCTTGTACATGTAGGGATGACCTTGCAGAATTTCTTTGTATGATAAACTTGTAAAGATGACCTTGCAGGATTTTTGTATCGTGACCTTGTAAGAATGACCTTGAAGGAGTGGCCTGTCCGAGTGTCCTTATAAAGAAGTAGCAATGGCTTATTGATTTCTTTTGCTGTTATGCACATGTCCCACCAAACAAAGGGTTACTATGTCCAACATATTCTTGAATGTAGAATCCTATATTCTTGTTTCTAATAGAAAGCCGTGTTGTCTCCTATTTTTGTGTTAAGTTGCGACATTCCAACAGTTCAAGTTCGAGAGCGGAAAGAGACAAGGTCAGCCCAACTTACATGAAAGGGTCAAAAACATTGTATCAATGTTCCTCAAGAATGAACCATGGCTGAATAATAAAAGGGACAAGAAATGTGTAAAGTGTTGGAGGTTTCATGAATGGAAAGTTTAACTCAATATGGTGATCTCAAGCTCTATTGGCAGGGAGTAGGGCTCTTAACCCTTGTCCTGCTGGCATTTTTTACACAAAATTTTTCAATAATTTCAATTGTCTTAATCAGGTCATAGACCCCTGACTTTTTTTGCCCTGTGGTAGCATACTAGTTGCCTCCGCATTCGTTGCGTTTCGCTGTGGTGTGATGCGTTGCATGAGAAATACCCCCAGATCGTACCTATACAGGGTGTTATATACTCAGTCTGTATGTGCAGAACAACAATTGTTGGGCTCCGCAGGACAAGGGTTTTCAGAAGGGCAGAAGAGTTTATAATACTGCCGGTGTGGTAATAATGTAAAAAAAAAATTAATGCTGAAATCTTGGACTTGATAGAAAACTGGAGAAGTGATCGTGTTTTCTATGACTTAAAATTTGCTCTCTAAACTTTAGGCTTGTACAAAGGTACTTTTTGATGTTTAAAGTCAGACGAGAAATGGAAATAATATTTAGTCTCTCAATAAAGTTTAGAACAGAGTTGTGACTGTTGTCCTTTTCTTCGTCAGCTTGTATTTAAGATTTTATTTGAGGTCAATTCTTAGTTTGTAATTGTATGTGCTTTTGTGTATATCTGTTTTAACTATTGTATTGTCTAATGAGCCCTGGAAGATCAGCCCCTCATTGGGCTAAAGGACATCTTAATAAACTAAAATGGCACAAATGTAACTCTTTGTAAATATATAAACATCCGTCATTTTCTCATTGAAGAACTTCACTACGCTACTGACGTTCTTCCTAGAAGAGACCCCTTGCGGAGGCAATCTTCACTACATCTATGATGTTCATTGTGCATGGCAGGCTAATGCACCATTTATCTACATTTAACTACCGTTTGTAAATACGTTAAGTAGAATTTCTCAAAGTATCTATTATTTCTTAAAATGTCTATTACGCCTGCCAAGTTTCATTGAAGAACACGCTGTATGGGAGACCCCTAGCGGATCCTATCAGTACTCCAATGAGAGGACATGACAAGCTAAAGCACCATTTATCTACATTTAAGAACCGTTTGTAAATACGTTAAGTAGAATTTCTCAAAGTATCTATTATTTCTTAAAGTGTCTATATTACGCCTGCCAACTTTCATTGAAGAACACGCTGTAAGGGAGACCCCTAGCGGATCCTATCAGTACTCCAGGGAGAGGCCTCTGATTGTGGCGATCCGGCGCTGGATGGAATAGTCCAAGTTGATGGTGCAGGGGAGCAGGTTAGACATGTCCTGAAGTGAAACGGACAAAATGGAATTTTTCTTCATGGAGTTAAAAGAGTTCCTTTTGAACCTCCTTGCTTTCTTTCTCTACACACACACACACACACACACACACACATATATATATATATATATCTGTCTCTCTTTGTCTTTCTCTGTATCTGTCTGTGTCCATCTGTCTCTGTCTCTCTGTGTCTGTCTCTCTCAAAACTAATGTTCCTCTGAACCCCTCCAAACAGCTACAAAACAGAGTGGATACCAGTTATTTCAACTATCGTTGAGATGAAACACAGAAACGCCTCAACAACCATACAATAGTGCCCCATGCGACATTTATGAGAACTGCAGAATACCTTCACGGTGAACTTGGACTCGCCCAGCAGCAGTTCGAACATCTCGGGGTCACCGTCAAGGTTATTCAGACGCCGGAAATCGTCCACGTTCATTTCCGGTTTCAGCTTCTGGAACACGTCAGCCAGCTTCGTGTCACTGCAGAAAGAAAAGAGAAGAAAAAAAGAAAGTTAAAACCTTTAACTACGTTTCAGGGAAAACGTAGAGGAAAGAAATAGAAATGAAAGAAAGAAAGCTTGCGATGAAATATATTAGTATACAGTACAATATTTTACTAGTATACAATGCACTGTGTACTAATACGATTGCACTGTATTCCGTAAAATTGCGCTGTATTCCTCAAAATTGTGCTGTATTCCGCAAAATTGCGCTGAATTCCGCAAAATTGCGCTGTATTCCGTAAAATTGCGCTGTATTCCGTAAAATTGCGCTGTATTCCGTAAAATTGCGCTGTATTCCGTAAAATTGCACTGTATTCTGGAAAATTGTGCTGTATTCCGGAAAATTGCGCTGCATACTCTGGCACCCCTGGTCTGGCGTGTAAAATATTACTCACTTGTTTATTGTGTTTATCTCATCCTTTCCCGTCTCTTGAGGGTTTCGCTGCTTTATTCTGTCCTTCTGCTGGCAGTCCTCGACGTACTGCAGTACCCAGCTGGTCCGGTAGGGCCACTGCTCCACCAGAACCACCCACAGCGCCACCTGGCGAGGCGTCACGCATTGCAGCAGCTGCCTGTGCCTGAGAACCTTTGGAGAAGAAAATATTGCAATTGGACAAAAACACATAAAAACAAACACACTGTGACCAATTAACTCCTGGTGGTAAACGTTTTAAATATATTCTGTACAAATTCATGACCTCTGAACCCTTAGACCTTTAGTACATAGTTGTTTTTTTGTTAACTGTATAATGTGATATTATTAATTGCTGTACTAATCAATGCTTAATGTGTAATTTATTATCAATTGTTGCTTAATGTGTAATTTACTATGTTGATAAGATAAGTTTTCTTGATAGCAGTTAAACGTGTATGTAAACAATAGTTAATGTATTTTATGTAAAGGACTCCAGGAAGAATAGTGATGTATCATCACTAATGGAGCTTCCTAAATAAACAAACAAACAAACAAACAATAAACAGAACCTTCACGGTCATGCGCAGTACGTGGTAGAGGCTGGTGATGTGGAGCGCGTTGCCATGGATATAAGGCATGATGTCATTCTCTGCGTCATCGTCGTCGTCATCTAACGCCTGTATGACGTCACCTAGATACGCCAAACGAAACAGTTACTCAAGCAACGTCAACTGGATATGATTTTGGAAACAGTCAGACGTTTCACGAAACTTCGTCAGTGACACTGGAGAGTTATCAGAAAAGCAGGTTTATATTTAAATACGAACTATTGATTGATATGATGCAAATAAGTGACACTTCAAAGAAGCCACGTGACAAGCTTCACTGGGTCAGTCTACTGAGGAAGATAAGAGTGACTGGTAGAAAGCTCTAGCTGCGAGAATTTTTGTGTTGGACCAAAAGTTTAAACTTTAAACATGTAACTACCAACACAGATGAACTTTCATGATAGGATGATGCAAATTAGTCACCTAGATAGTCTTCATACTCTTCTTTCACGTCGTCTAGCCTGAAGTTATTCAGGAGTCCGTATGTGCTGACTTGTGTTCGTACCGCTCTCCTCAATGTTTCCTCTGCTTCGTCAGTTTCGTCCTGGGCGCCGCCATCTTGGTTCGAAATGTCCTGGCGGCCGCCATCTTGGTTTTCAAGGTCATCATATTGCGCATCCGGAAGGGCTGTCCACAAGGACGGTCTGCCCTTGGCGGAGGTGCGTCCTTGGGAGTCCGCCTGGTACGCCTGAAACAAACAGAGCGAGTAGAAACAGGAAGCTTTTAATTGGTGTGTGTTATAATCGTGTTATATGTAATTTTTAAACCATCACAATGTATATATATAGTTTAAATGGATAATTTTATGATGCTGTCTGTAAGAACAACTCAATTCAGACCCTCGTCTGCCAGTTGAATAAAGATTGATTGATTGATTGATTGATTGATTGATTGATTGATTGATTACAACTACGCCAAAAGGATTCCTATTGGAATGGCGCAGTTAGCGGCGCTTGAACCCCACTGTTACACTCACAGTGTTACACACTTGCCTCCACCAGGCATTTCTACGGGAATACAGATCGTAGAATTCGGCAAAAAAGAGTAAAATTGGCCAGGGGAGTCCGAGGTAGTTTCTTTCCCGCCAGTCAAATCTACAAGGCGGCCAAACTCCCCTGGCAAATATTCTCCTATATGGGGGGTCCTATATATAGCCAGCGTAGTTAGTCTGGTAGAGACCTGTTTCGCCTTGGTGCCCGCCTTGAATGAGATCCTTCCCGTCTTGACGGAGACGTACCGCCGCACCAGGATGCCGTCCTTCCCTCCACAATCTTGTAGAACAGCTTCCGCCGTTCCTCCACGCTCGGCTCCGGCAGGCACACGGGGAAGTGCACGATCCTCCGCAGGTACTCGTACCTAACAACACGGGAACAGCACGTGGATAACACGTGAACAGCACGTGGATAGCACGTGAACAACACGTGAACAGCACGTGAACAGCACGTGGACAACACGTGAACAACACGTGGACAACACGTGAACAACACGTGGACAACACGTGGACAACACGTGAACAACACGTGAACATCACGTGAACCTCACGTGGCCAACACAAAACCGGGGAGTGCACGATCCTATGCAGGTACTCGTACCTAACAATACATGAACAGCACGTGAACAGCACATGCACAACACGTGAACAACACGTGCACAACACGTGAACAGTATGTGAATAGCACGTGAACAACACGTGAAGAACACGTGATCAACAGGTGAACAGCACGTGAACAACACGAACTTACCCGCTGGAGTTGTTTGTGATGGTGTCCGTGAGACGACTTTCCAGACAGTTGACGACGATTTTCGGGTCCATGGCGACGATGGAGATGATGTTGGTCTCTTCATCCGACAGCAGGATGCTCATGGACTCCAGCACGCCAATCACGCGGTCGCCCGGGCAACAGTCAAGGTCGTCCACCACGATGATGACGCGGTACTGGATCCGCATCACGTGCTCCAGGAACCGCAGCAGTGACGTCACCGTCTGAACCTCCGACTTCACCTGAACAAAATCAGAATACACGCAACTCATAGTACGTAACAATAGTACGCTTTTCGAATTAAAACTGGACTAATGTCACTTCTTCCCAAACACAAGAGCTTAGATCGTGACCCTTAGCATGTCCAGATCATCTCAAAACCGGATGTTCTGTTGCAGTACCAAGGAAAGCTGCCAGGGGGTCCAACATCTAATAATTTCTAGGTCTCTGGGGGGTTTGGGGGGGG
>NW_017803269.1:275254-276648 GCF_001625305.1 Branchiostoma belcheri | reverse complement strand
CCGGGCTAATCAGAAAACAGACCACCAAACCCCCAGTTCTATAAGCCTCCTATGCGGAGGCTACGTACTAGCACGGTTACAAATCTAACCCAAACCTCAGACATGAATCCGAGCTGCTCGGCGAAGTCCGGTTTCTTCATCCTGGCGTCCAGCTTCTCCTTCTGAGACTTGGCCATGTTCTTGACCAGGTCCAGCCCCTTCCTAAGATGCACCACGATGCCAAGACCCAAGAAACCCGTGATAGACCCGATAATGCCTTGGATCTGCGGACCCTGCGTAAAATCGTTTAAAGTTTGTTTAAAGTTAAAACTTTTGCTCCAACACAAAAAAATCTCTCACCTAGAGCTTTCAACCAGTCACTCTGGTCTTCCTCAGTAGACTGACCCAGTGAGGCTTGTCACGTGGCTTCTTTAAAGTGTGACGTCAACACTGGGTCAAAGGTATCTGGTAGACGATGTCGGCCCCCGTCGCGTCGCATAATGTTTTTCATTATGTTTACCTTCGCTGTTTTTTGGCGCATCTTATTACCTGGATGTCTAACCTTCACCGACAAAACCGTATGATTTCACTGTTACGTTTACTTATTATTACTTTATATTCTAAATTATTTTCTGTATGGGCTCCCCTGGAAATCAGCCGCAAGGGGCTGAAGGGACCACCCATGTGTCTTCAAGATAAATAAACCACACTATATCACACCTGCATACCTGCATGAACTTGTCGATCTCCGCTGCACCCCCAGACAGCAGCAGAACCAGCACGATGACCACCAGTATAACCACGCCCACTGCGGATAGCAGCAGCTTGAACCACGCTCGTCTGAAAAGAGCCTTCTTCCCGCCTCCATTCAACTGGCCCTGTGGGGGGAGGCGGGAGGTATTGGTGTTAGGTTAGTTTTTCCTAATGTATGACCAGTCACTGGACAATTGGTACTTTTTGTTATTATCATTATTACCTTGTGTGTGTGTCTGTGTGTGTCTGTGTGTGTGTGTGTGTGTCGCCAGTTGTCGCCAATTGCTCTTAAGAACAACTGGCGATAAAGGAAGTGACGTAAACTGACCTGGATGACCCGGAAGAACCTCGCCGGCTTGCTGCCGACCTTTGACTCGACTGCGTCACACAGAGTAGTGACAATCCCGGCCCACAATACCTTGCAGCCGGAGAACTCCCAGGCGTTAAAATTCACCCAAATCACCTGAGGAGAAAATATGGCGTTAGTGTTATTGACTTTGGTTGCTGTTATTCCGCCATCTTGGGGAGGGGGGCTATGTTAAGCGTTGGGAACCGCCAGTATTTCCGCCATCTTGGGGAGGGGGGCTATGTTAAGCGTTGGGAACCGTAGGTGTTTCCTCCATGTTGGGGAGGGGGCCGCTGTTATTCCGCCATGTTGGGGA
>NW_017803269.1:273803-275078 GCF_001625305.1 Branchiostoma belcheri | reverse complement strand
ATGTTGGGGAGGGGGGCTATGTGGTAAGGGTGCTTGTAAAGGCACTTGCCTGTTTCCCTTCGCCATTTTTATATATATATATATATGTGAATATATGTAAAAACAAATAAATAAAATAAAGCTGAAAAATCCTTACCTCATAGCGCTTTTCCGATTTAGGAGCTTCCGCCATGTTGGGAGGGTCCACCCACTCCAAGTAGATGCCCACCATCCAATACATCGGGTTGGACTTCTGCAGAAGGGGGATCTTCGCGGCGCAACAGTCGAGGATCCGCCGCCTGAAACCGTACACGACCGTCCCCACCAGCAGCACAAATGCCACCACCTGTAACAGTTGTCCTTTTCATGAGTAAAGAGATAGACTACGCCAAAAAGCAGTTACTCAAGCAACTGGATATGATTTTGGAGACGGTCAGACGTTTCAGGTAGTATCCACTAGCTTTCGTCAGTGACTCACTTTATTTGCATATCAATCAGTAGTTTGCGCATATCAATCAACCGTGCCTGGTTCTAACCCTAACTCTAACCCATTTGGACCTGGCGTGGACTAACCGTGCCGACGAGAAAGACGACCCAGACCCGGTCGAAGTGGATCCCGCAGGCGATGGTCGCGCACAGACACGCCACGAACAGGAACAGCAGGACTGAGCACAGGACCGTGGGGAACCTGGGAATAATGAATAAATGAATGAATGGATTGAGGAATGAATGGATTGAGGAATGAATGAATGAATGAATGAATGAATGAATGAATGAATGAATGAATGAATGAATGAATGAATGAATGAATGAATGAATGAATGAATGAATGAATGAATGAATAAATGAATGAATGAATGAATGAATGAAATACACACGATTTCACAAAATAAGAACAACCTGGTTTTCTGGCCGCGGCTCTTATTCTCTTCCACTCCGTCCTTTTCTCCTTTAACCATCGCCTCGTATTCCTTTCCCTTCTTCGCCATGATGTTGTCAACCGCCACTGCAGCGGACAGAGAAATCAACTTGTAGTCTTCGCCAAAAAACAGGATATGATAACAGGAAACTGGATATGATTTTGGAAACGGTCAAACGTTTCAGGTAGCATCCACTACCTTTCGTCAGTGACACTGGAGAGTTGTCAGAAAAGCAGGTTTGTAAGTACGAACTATTGATTGATATGCAAATAAGTGAGGACAATTCTTGGAAGTCCTTTCATTTTGGCCGTATACTAATCTCCAAGCAGATCTTTTGGTGGGGTAAGACAGTACCAAATTGGCCAGTCTGTAACCA
>NW_017803269.1:262323-273783 GCF_001625305.1 Branchiostoma belcheri | reverse complement strand
CGCCGCCGTGAGAAGTGTGCCGATTTTGGAGGAATGTACGCTCAAAACCGGAGGAACGTCCGCTCACCTGGAGGACTGTACGCTCAAACCGCCGCCGTGAGAAGTGTGCCGATTTCGGAGGAATGTACGCTCAAAACCGGAGGAACGTCCGCTCACCTGGAGGAGTGTACGCTCAACGGATTCGTAGAAGATACGGATAGCGGATTTGATAGGATCCCTGGTCGTGCGTTTGGCTAGCGGATCCGTAGAAGATACGGATAGCGGATTTGATAGGATCCCTGGTCGTTCATTTCTCCAACGGATCCGTAGAAGATACGGATAGCGGATTTGATAGGATCCCTGGTCGTTCATTTCTCCAACGGATCCGTAGAAGATACGGATAGCGGATTTGATAGGATCCCTGGTCGTTCATTTGGCTAGCGGATTCGTAGAAGATACGGATAGCGGATTTGATAGGATCCCTGGTCGTGGGTTGGGCTAGCGGATCCGTAGAAGATACGGGTAGCGGATTTGATAGGATCCCTGGTCGTTCATTTGGCCAACGGATCCGTAGAAGATACGGAAAGCGGATTTGTTAGGATCCCTGGTCTTTCATTTGGCTAGCGGATTCGTAAAGATACGGATAGCGGATTTGATAGGATCCCTGGTCATGGGTTGGGCTAGCGGATCTGTAGAAGATACGGAAAGCGGATTTGATAGGATCCCTGGTCATGGGTTGGGCTAGCGGATCCGTAGAAGATACGGAAAGCGGATTTTATAGGATCCCTGGTCGTGGGTTGGGCTAGCGGATCCGTAAAAATACGGATAGCAGATTTGATAGGATCCCTGGTCGTGGGTTGGGCTAGCGGATCCGTAAAAATACGGATAGCGGATTTGATAGGATCCCTGGTCGTGGGTTGGGCTAAGCGGATCCGTAGAAGATACGGATAGCGGATTTGGATAGGATCCCTGGTCGTTCATTTGGCTAGCGGATTCGTAGAAGATACGGATAGCGGATTTGATAGGATCCCTGGTCGTTCATTTGGCCAGCGGATTCGTAGAAGATACGGAACGCGGATTTGATAGGATCCGTATAACCACCAATGTACTTTTTTGATAGAGTGGGCACTGTCAAACCTGTCTATGTTAATAAGAAAATCTAATGAGTGAATGAAAAAGTTTATTCCTCTCGATCCTTGCAAATGTTTTTATTTAAGGATTCGTGCAAATGATATATCCGTATTCGTTTACAGTTAGGGATTCGAGCATATAAAACATCGTATCCATAGTGTATCTGCTATCCGAGCGGATACGGTATCACATCCGTTGGGTATTTTGTCGTATCCTTCACGGATTTGGCATTTGTTCGCATTTGTTCGGAATCTTCCGCATCCGTGACGGATCGATTTGACGGATGCGACGGTATCTGCCGGGATCCGTGGCCATTTTGCCCAGTGAACAGTCGAGGAGCCGCCGCCTGAACCCGTACACGACCGTCCCCACCAGCAGGACAAATGCCACCACCTGTAACAGTTGTCCTTTTCATGAGTAAAGAGATAGACTACGCCAAAAAGCAGTTACTCAAGCAACTGGATATGATTTTGGAAACGGTCAGACATTTCAGCTAGTATCCACTAGCTTTCGTCAGTGACTCACTTTACTTTTTGCATATCAATCAATAGTTTGCGCTTATAAACCTGCATTCTGCCTCTGGTCTCTCAGTCAATGACGAAAGCTAGTGGTCATACTAGCTGAAACGTCTGACCGTTTCCAAAATCGTATTACATGTACCTGGATGTCTATCCTTCATCGATGTAAAGAGATAGACTCTTAGTACACAACAAAGTCTTTTATTCAGCCGACGTTTCGGTGACCGTCTGTCACCTTCCTCAGGGCAATTCTGACTGGTTCACATTGCACTGCAGCACAGGTGTCGCTGCTATAGATAGCATCCCCAAATGTGCAATATTTACATATCTACACATATGCGTGATTAGATTACAGAGAAATGTGCTGCAGTGCAATTTGAACCAGTCAGAATTGCCCTGAGGAAGGTTACAGACGGTCACCGAAATGTCGGCTGCGAATAAAACATGACTTGGTTGTGTAAAAAAAGAGTCTCTTTACTCAGTGTCTTACCAACCTGATGAAACTATTCACGTACTAGTATGTCTGTACATGTCTTATTACCTTTGCCAAGAAGGTTATGTTTTCTGAAGCGTTTGTTTGTGTGTATGTATGTGCGTATGAAATGTATCTACAACGCGGTCCCAAACGTGCAACAAAGACTGACCGTGCCGACTAAAAACACGACCCAGACCCGGTCGAAGAGGATCCCGCAGGCGATGGTCGCGCACAGACACGCCACGAACAGGAACAGCAGGACCGAGCACAGGACCTTGGGGAACCTGGGAATAATGAACGAATGAGTGACTGAGTGAGTGATTGAATGAATTGAGCACTAAATAAATGAATGAGTGAGTGAGTGAATGAATGAATGAATGATTGAGCACTGAATAGATGAATGGCTGGATTGAGGAATGAACGAACTGATTGAGTAAGGGAGAGAGAGAGAGAGAGAGAGAGAGTGTGTGTGTGTGTGTGTGTGTGTGTGTGTGTGTGTGGATGGATAAATGGATGAACTGATGAATGAATTGATTGAGAAATGAATGGATGGATGAATGTATGGATGAATGAATGAATGATTAAATGATGAATGAATGAATGAATGAATGAATGAATGAATGAAATACACAAAATTTCGCAAAGTAAAAACAACCTGGTTTTCTGGCCGCGGCTCTTATTCTCTTCCACTCCGTCCTTTTCTCCTTTAACCATCGCCTCGTATTCCTTTCCCTTCTTCGACATGATGTTGTCAACCGCCACTGCAGCGGACAAAGAAAGCAACTTGTAGTCTTCGCCAAAAAACAGGATATGATAACAGGAAACTGGATATGATTTTGGAAACGGTCAAACGTTTCAGGTAGCATCCACTACCTTTCGTCAGTGACACTGGAGAGTTGTCAGAAAAGCAGGTTTGTAAGTACGAACTATTGATTGATATGCAAATAAGTGAGGACAATTTTTGGAAGTCCTTTCATTTTGGCCGTATACTAATCTCCAAGCAGATCTTTTGGTGGGGTAAGACAGTACCAAATTGGCCAGTCTGTAACCATTTCCCCACCTCACAGACTGGCCAATTTGATACTGTCTTACCCCCACCAAAAGATCTGCTTGGAGATTAGTATACACCTACAAAATCACAGCGGTTATACAGATACCGTACCTTTCATCAGTGCGAGTAGATACGTCTTGCCCATGCCCCAGCCGCCGTATATACAAACATAAATATGCGCGTATACCGTACCTTTCATCAGTGCGAGTAGATACGTCTTGCCCATGCCCCAGCCGCCGTATATGCCCACCGTCAGCGGCATCTCCGTTCTCTCGTCCGTCACGATCTCTGCAATACTGCGGGCGTACACGTCGTACCCGAGCGGGTCCCTGTCGGGGTCCGGCAGGTTTCCCGGCGGGTCCCGGGCGGGGTCTCCGCCCTGCACGGTGCGAGGCAGGTGTGGGTCCCACCGCAGTGGCCGCACAGACGGCCTAGAACCGGTAGGTGGCGCTTCTGTAGAAATAATGACGGTAGAAATGCTGGTTGGCGTAGAGGCGACTCGTTCCCTGGGACTTCCGGTACTGGGGCTTGCTTCTCGTACCTCGGTACTTCCGGTACTAAGGCGTGCCTCTCGTTCCTCGGTACTTCCCGTACTCGGAAGCGTTTCCTCCTCAGTCCTGCCTTTCGGTCCGCCTCGTGCCTCGGGTACTTTGTGGTCAGCACCATCTCGTTCCCATGGCATTGCGACCTTGACGTGGTCCCCGGGCCGCTGGGCGATACAGACTTCCTCGGGTATTTCCGGCCCGGCCCCATCTTTGGGCTCGCTGGAAATCACGACTTCGTCCGGCATTTCGAGACTGACTCGTTCCCGACTGCTTCTTACGTGATTGGAGGGCGGCTGGGGACTACAGTCGCCATTGGTCAGTCTGGCGCCCTCTCGTTCCTCGGCCAGTCCGTTCCTGACGGGCTCAGCGGGCCCTCCGGTCCGGTTGGGTCCCACGCGCTCGGTGCCGTGGTACGGAGCGGTGTGCTCAGCGGGCCCTCCGGCCCGGTTGAACCCTACATGCGCGGGGCCCTGGTACGGAGCGGCCAGGCTGCTACTGGAACTGCTACTCGCCTCCAACATCTCCACAGGCTTGTTGTACACTTTCCTGTGCACAGGGGGTGCAGGGAGGTGCCCTGCCGCTGGAGGGCGCTCGTAGACCACCGACTGGTCTTCCTCTTCCCAGGCCAGCGAGGACCGCGCCGAGGACCATTCATCCGGGGACTTGGGCACGGCCCCTCGTTCCCAGGTGTCCACCAGCACGCTCCCAGGATCCTCTGCGGGCCACTCTCGTTCCCCGTCCGTTCCGGTTCCGTCGTAATCTCGTTCCCCGGGACTACCATTCAATCCCGCGAACTTCGCGATTCTCGTTCCCAGGTCTTCGTCCGAGCTGCTCGACTCGTTCCCAGGGTCCTCGCTCTCTGCTGAAGGTAGTTTCTTGTAGCGGATGATTTTGCCACCCCAGGGTTCAGGCTGTGAGGCGGCCATTCTGGCGTTTTTTCTCTTTCTTTCTTTCTTCCTTTCTTTCTTTCTTTCTTTCTTTCTTTCCGTCTTTCTTTCTTTCTTTCTTTCTTTCCCTCTCAAAGCTGCACGTCAAAAGTAGACAACCCGCTCTTGATCGTTCTGAAACGAGAATAACGCACCGTTTGAGTGTAAGATCTCCCTTAGTACTGTATTGAACTAGATAGGCACGGTTATGGATACGATATATACCGTAATAGACTATCCAGAACCGAGAACCGTGCCTAATCCTAACTCTAACCCATTCAGGCATAGAACTAAATAGGCACGGTTTTGGATACGAAATAGAGACTATTCAGAACCGTGCCTGATCCTAGCCATAACCCACTGAGGCAAAGAACCGAATAGGCACGGCTGTGGATACATCATACGAGTTTACCATCCAAGGCCCGATTTCTCAGTGTTACACTGCCGGTGTTCTCTCGATCATTGTACCATTTGTAGGGACCAGATGTCGCCCACGGGTTACTGACGCTCACGATTTAATCGAATCGATTTTAAGTGAAAAACACACTCGGTTCTAGCGATGTTCAAATTTTGAATTCATGCATGGAGGAGCTGAAGGTCTAGTCTCTACCAGACTAACTACGTTATAGGAGAAAATTTGCCAGGGGAGTTTGGCCGCCTTGTAGGTTTGACTGATATTAAAGTATTGAAAAGTGACAGGTAGTGCGGACCTTAAGGGCCGTCACACAGGTAAGCTTCACTCAGGCGGAACATCAAACAAACTGCCCGCAGGTGAGAGCAGGTATAGAACACCTGTTTGTCGCCGCTCCAGTCAGGCGGGACTGTAAACAAGCAGACTGTCACTTTGTAATACCTTAATATCAGTCAAGCCTACAAGGCGGCCAAACTCCCCTGGCAAATATTCTCCTATATAGCCAACGTAGTTAGTCTGGTAGAGACTAGACAGACTAGACACCGACGAGCACACAAAACACTTTGCCTGGAGCGTTTCCTGTTGTTTACAAAAACGTGACGGACCAAATATTACTGTGTCCGTTTTTCTTCGACATCCGTCAGGTGACAGCCTTAGGGGAGGTAATGAAACGGGGGGGGGGGGGTATAAGGCTAAAGCGCTACCAACTGATCCGTCTGATGGGTCTAGACCTTTTCGCCGAATGGTTAGAGCGTTGGGGTACGAACTGGCACCCGGTGTGTTTTCGGCTTACCTTGTACTAAAGAGCTGTTGTTGTTGTTGTCCTTGTTTAACGTCTTATATCTCGCTAGACGTGGTCTCTTGGTGCTCGTTTTCGCTTGGTTCAGTTCCGAGTCACAAAGTCTCTCTAGGTATTTAACTCGTGGGGCCTTAAGGCGAAAATTTTGCGTAATTCGTTATCACACCAGAGCTTGGGACATGTTTTGTATATGCCAACAGTTCATGACTTAAGACATGGTGACAGCACACTCAACTTATATCAACTCATTTTATGCCGCCACCACCAACGTTAACGCCAGAGGGCGAATACAGGACAATACTCAGGAAAGTCGTGCAAAGTGCCTTTCTCAAGGGCACAAGAGGACTCGAACCAGGGGCCTCTTGGTTCCGACTCGAGCACGCTGCCGCTACGCCACACGACCCCACTTAATTACGATTTAATCGAATCGATTTTAAGGGTGTGTGTGTGCGTGTGTCTGTGTGTGTGAGTGAGAGTGTGTGTGTGTGTGTGTGCGCGCGCGCGCGTTTGAGTGTGTGTGTGTGCGTGTGTTATGCGCGTGATTATTATTTGGTAGTCTTCCTATCTGTAGTGATGTACGAGACCAGAGCTTGTATGTTTTCGGCTTACCTTGTACTGAGGGGCCGGCAGGACATGTCTTGTTGTTGTTCTCCCACCTTGTTATGGCGGCGGTCCCCCGTCAGTGACCCGTGTCCTGCCCTGAGCAGCCGCCGGTATTTAGCGGCTTGCCGAGGTGCGCTAATTCTGGACCCGTCCGACGGGTTCTGCGTTAGGGAATGCATCTGTAAACGTAGCAGCGACACCTGTGCTGCAGTGCAGCGTGAACCAGTCAGAACTGCCCTGAGGAAGGTGACAGACGGTCACCGAAACGTCGGCTGAATAAAACTTGTAGATAGGTAAATATTGTACATTTGGGAATGCATCTATAGCAGCGACACCTGTACTGCAGTGCAATGTGAACCAGTCTGAATTGTTTTTCTAATCAGAGCAAAGTGAACCTGATCTTAACATCGTAATCGATGATATTCGGTTCAATATAATGTCATATCAATTCCCCTCGCTTAAGTACACAGCACATTCCATCCCAAACTATTAAATACGTTATACATAATACATAATTGCATGGTACATAATTAATTGTCATAAAGTAGAAAATCTCTTAGAGTTCAACAGGAATCTGTTCACAGCAGTCTTGAACTTAGTTATATTAGGATTGTCAGGGAAGACCGAGGCTGGTAAGGAGTTCCACAGCCTGCTAGTCCTTGGAACTGCCCTGAGGAAGGTGACAGACGGTCACCGAAACGTCGGCTGAATAAAACACTTGGTTGTGTAGAAATAGTCTCTTTACTCCGGTTATGCGTTACTCTCCAAGCAGATCCTAGGTTTGTTTGTTTCGCATAACCGGTACACCGCCTTTAGGCGTAACACACATCAAGCTGCGTAAGACCGGACTGTAAGGTTTGAACCACTCACACCGGGAAGGTCCCTAACTCTTTTCGATAAGTGTGGTGGGTTCTTTACCGTGTGTGGGGTGTGGCCCTCTTAACGTCCTATTCAAGAGACGTACCTTATCGAAGCTAGGTACTCATTTACACCTGAGTGAACTGAGGAAAGTGGTGTAAAGTGCCTTTCTCAAGGGCACAAGATCGGTGACGTGGGCATGTGCATGTGTGTACACTTTAAAAATAAACACAAGACATGTAAACAAAGACTAAGTTGAAATTGGGAGGAAAAGTTTACTTTATAACTAAAAAGGTCACAATCTTTGCAGCCACTAATCAGAATAAGGAATGACTTTCATCACTTCATAGCCTGGAAACAGGCTTGCCAAAGACTACACTACATGGCAGGTAACAAAACAGGACTTTACAAATGGCAGACTGCCAAAATGCACTTCTATTCGTCAATTCGGAATACTGTGCAGCAGACACTCTTAAGGTTAACCTTGTCCCTGCTCCCTAACCCTGTAACTGATACAAACTTGGTGCGAAATGACTACCTTAGCAGGTTGAAGGTTGGCATAATAATAACATCCAACCAAAGCCAACCTGTGATCCTGTGCTGAAAAAAACATACAGAAGCTGGTGTGTTATGCCGAAGGGCGGTTACACCAGCTAAACTGTGGTGGTTATTAACCTTCTACCTGCTGCCTGACCCCATAACAGGTACAGGTTTGGTGCCAAATCGCTACCTTAGCATGCTGAGTATGGCCATGTCCCTATTGCCTAAACAGTTGTGGTTATTAACCTTCTACCTGCTGCCTAACCCCAGAACTAGTACAGGTTTGGTGCCAAACGGCTGCCTTTGCAGGCTAAGGGTTAATGGCCATGTCCCTAGTGCTGAAACTGTGGTTAGTAAAAATGTAGTTTGTTATTGATGCCATCAGTTGGCCCCCTGACCCCTCAGTTTGCCCCCTGACCCCCGAGGGTGTTTTTGATCCTCGCCATCAGTTCTGGGTTGCCCATGATCTTATCCACCGTATCCGTGGCAACGGGCAGGCCCATCTCCCGGAGGTACCGCTCCACCATCTGGCGGCTCTGATGGGGGATCCAGAAGATCCTCTCGATGCTGTCCAGGGCCTGCGGGTTCCTCAGAACCCCCTCCACGGCCTCCCAGGTCACCTGAACCCCCATGCTCAGCAGGTAGGCGATGACCATCTGCTGCTTCTCATCCACATCCGAACCCTGCTCCCCCCCTGCTGACCCACTTGGTACGGCCCTGAGCATCTGTCCCTGAACAGTTTGTACAGAAGTGGTCCCCCCTACAGACACACTTGGTACGGTCGTAAGCATTTCTTCCTGGGTAAATGCCACAGACCGAGAAGCCTCCCCCCCTGTGGAGGAGGCACTTGGTACAGTCCTGTAGAGCCCCGGTGGTGTCGGGTTACCGGTGGTCATGGCGACAGACTGCAGGTTTCTGGCCACCGTGGCGATGACGACCTTGAAGACGTCCTCGGTGACCTCTACGCCCTCGTCGAATAGGACGTGCTGACACATCGTCAGGACTCTCTCCCTCCCCGCAATTGTTTTCTTGGGTAGACAGTCGATCACGAGCCTCCGCAACAGCTGAAGTTTCCACATCGAACCGGGGGGCAGCCGCAATCGCTCACAAACCTAGAATATTAGACTATAGGTTATACAGGAGCATGTGTAATTCTTTTATCAGTGCCCTGAATTTTGACACACGATGTAAACAGTTAGTACAAGATGATGTGTGTGTACATATTATCATGACAGCCCCTAACAATATTGTAAAACAAAACCTCTGTGAGTCGTAATACATGTACTGCACTTAGCCAATATGGGCATAAAAGTGTAAATGAACATCACAGAAGAAGAAGAACAGAGAGAGAGGGAGAGATACGGAGAGAGAGAGGGGGAGAGGTGGAGAGAGGGAGAGAGAGGGAGGGAGGGAGAGAGGAAGAGGGGAAAGGGAGGGAGAGAAAGAGAGAGGAAGAGAGTGACAGAGGAAGAGAGAGAGGGAAAGAATGGAGATTCTAAACAAACCTGTTGTATCATCATAGAGTGGGAGAGAAATTTAAGAGGGAGGGAGAAAGAGAGAGGTGGGAGAGAGAGGTTAAGGAGAGGAAGAGAAGGAGAGAGAGGGAAAGAATGGAGATTCTAAACAAACAGACAAACCTGTTGAATCATCCCGTCGTTGTTCTGTGTGTGCTGCCAGGCGAACTCCGGGTCTCCCTTCAGCTCCTCCTCAAAGGTGTTGATCCGGTCTTCCACCTTCGTTAGAAAAATAATTTAATTATGAAAAACTTAAAACTTTTCTCCAACTCAAAATTTGACTCACTAGAAATTTTCGACTGAATCACTCAGTCTTCCTCAGCTATCTGACCCAAATTCTGAGTGATTCAGTCAAAAATTTCTGGTGGGTCAAATTTTGAGTTGGAGAACAGTTTAAGTTTTTCATAAATCATGTAATTTACCAGCTCAGATAAACTTTCATGCTAAAAATAATTTAAATTTATTATAATTTTGCACAAAGTGAAAGGGAGGGCAAAACAGGTGCATACAAGTACAAGTTGCCCTCCCCCATACAAAAACACATATTATATAACATCAAAATTTACATGGTCAATAACCACAAGTATAAAACTAAATATAGAAGGTTAAGCATAATTCAAATATACCTAATAAGTAGTTATAATATATTGTGTTGAAATAAGACTTCGTGCGGTCTAGAAGCAATGCAATGTCCTATTCATTTTTATCCTTAGTATTGCGTCATATTGCGTTACATAATAATCATTTGTACTTATTTAATAATAATCATTATATGTTTTTACTATTTGTACTATTCACCAATTATAATGTATAATGTATCATAAATTTTTGCTGTCGCCAGAAGATCACGGACAAGCCATAATGGCCCTTTATCTTCCTCCCGCATATCTCTTACGTTTAGGATTATGTTGCATTTATCATATCATTTCTTTGATTATATGCAAACAAACAAACAAATAAACAAACCTTCTGCCTCATCCGTTCCCCGTAGTTTTTCTCCACGAACACGAGTAACTTCTGCACAAACCGCTCCAAGATCAACGTGCCTCCCCTGGCTGGCTTCTGCATTGCAGAACGTTCTGCCAGCAACTTCTGAGGCAGCGGGTAGGACACGAGAAACCTTTCCTTAGCTTCTCCAGCTGAGGAATGACCAGACAGAGCCGGGGTGCCAACCGCTTGTGGTGTGTTACCAGCAGTTTGGCGGAGTGAGGCTTGGTCTGATCTGGCTAACGGAGAGCCAGTGTAGCTACCAGCTGGTCCTTGAGAGGAAGGACCAGAAATAGCCAGGGTGCTGGCTGCTTGTGGTCTGTTACCAGTTTGGCGTGGTGAAGCTTGGTCTGATCTGGCTAACACAGAGCCACAAGCAGCTGAGCTAGCTGAACTGTGAGGAAACTCTGCAGACCTTGACTCAATTCCCAAAGTTTCTCTTCCTTTCGAAGCTGGCAGAACTGTTTGCCGGATGTTGAGGTGGAAGGAATCGCTGCTTTCCTTCCCAAAGTCTAAGAAGTTGCCCTCGACACTATCATCTTGCCAAGAACCTTCTTGGCGGAACCCTCTGGTTCGGCTGGTCTGGACTTGTCCTACAGCCGACCTTGCTGCCTGGTGTACAGCAGCTGTCCGTTGCTGTTCCTCCTGTGAGAACGCAGCTGTCCCAACTTGCTGTCTGTAAGCCATCGTGTTCTGGACTTGTCCTACAGCCGACCTTGCTGCCTGGTGAACAGCTGCTGTCCGCTGCTGTTCCTCCTGTGAGAACGCTGCTGTTCCCACCAGCTGTCGGTAAGCCATGCTGTTCTGGATGTGGGACAGAAGTTCTTCGTTCTGCAGAATGGCGTCGATGCCCTCCTCGGTGTGGGAAATCCCCTCCTGTTGGAGGTAGGCTGTAACCGTCTCCCGGGTCTCCCAGTCGGTCCTCTTTCTCACAACTCTTGTGGAAATGCCAGCTCCAGTTCCTGTGAGAGAGAGAGGGATGGAGGGAGAGAAAGAGAGACAGGTAGAGAAAGAGTGAGACAGAGAGAGAGACAGAGACAGGAAGAGAGGGAGAGAGAGCAAGAGAGAGACAAAGAGAGGGAGGGATAGAGGAGGAGAGAGAGAGAGAGAGGACAAGGGAAG
>NW_017803269.1:246978-262268 GCF_001625305.1 Branchiostoma belcheri | reverse complement strand
GGAGAGAGAGGAGAGGGAGAGAGAGAATGGTTTATTCAATATGCTGAAATTGAGTTTCTGTTCTTCAAATATTATCAGGACTTCAGCATTATACATGTACATGTGCATTTCAAATGAGAAGAACAACTCTAAATTCTGGAAAATCACTAATATCCTGACTTACCTGTGATAAAGACTTGGTTGTGTAAAAACAGAAAACGGTCTCTTTACTCAGTGTCTTACCAACTTGATGAAACTATTCACGGATCCTGACTTACCTGTGATGACCATGGGCTTCAGAAGCGGGTTCACCACCACCTTCTTCGCAATCAGAGCTTTAAAAAGCTCCTCGGTGAGTTCCACTCCTTCCGGTGGCACCAACTCCCGGCAAAGCCACAAAATCTTCTCCTTTTCCTCAACGCTTTTCTTCGGTAACGTGTCGACGATGATTCGCCGCAGAAGTTTCAGCTTCCAGCGATGCTCCTCCGGGATTTGTGCGCCCAAATCGTCGATTAAACTGTCGTCATAGTCTCTCCTCCGGTCCACGACCTGATTTCTCACTTCCAGCTCAAATTTGAAGATTCTCTTCTCGACTTCTTGTTTTGTGACGGGGCCGAAAGTTTCCACTAAGGCAAGGAGCCTGCGAGTATAGGGCTGACACGTGTCTGTTTGGAAGGGGGCGTTTTCTGTCGTCTGTGCGATGTCTTGGACATATCCTTCCAGACGGTCCTTCTCCCAAGAAAGCAGACCTCCTTGGCTCAAGTCTTGAGTTCTACTGGTCCCAACTTGGCCAAAGTCTTGAGACTGCATGCCCCCTAAGACTAAGTTACTCGAGATTTGATCAATATCTTCAAATCTTGTGGCCCTGCGCCTTTTTGCAGTGTTAGCTGAGGCCGAAGACTGCGTTGCCTGGCTACTTGAAATTTGGCCGATATCTTGAAATCTTGTGGCCCTCTCAGCTGAGATTTGCTGTGCAACATAAGCTGGAGGCTGCAGGGGCCACTTCGGGGCATTTCCAGCTTGCTGTTGCTGTTCTAAGTGATGCTTGCGGCTTCTAGTGTCTTCTGGTCTCTTTCTGTAGCCTCTGGGACTTCGGCTGCGGCTTCGCTTTCTTTTTGTGCTGTTGTTGTGGCTGCTTCTGCCAGATTGTGATGGTTTTTCTGTGAGGTTGTGTCGGCTGGATCGAGAGCTGCGATCAGAGCGATCCCGTGACTGGCCACGATCGGCGCTAACGCTGGATCTGTGATCCCGATCCCGACGCTGACTGCTGGATCTGTCATCTCTAGTGGATTTGGGATCTCTACTGGATCTGTCATCTCTACTGGATCTATCTTTACTGGATCTGTGATCTCTAGTGAATCTGTCATCTCTACTTGATCTAGATCTGAGATCTCTACTGGACTTGTGATCTGTACTGGATCTGTCATCCCCTCTCCTACTATGACTATGGGATCTTTCTCTATCAAAACTCTCCCTACTGGATTTGTGATCCCTACTTTGAGTCTCCCTGCTGGATCTGTGATCCCTATCCTGGATCTGATGGCTGGATCTGTGATCCCTACTTTGAGTCTGACTGCTGGATCTGTGATCTCTCCTTCGTTCTCTGTCAGGACTATGATCCCCAGGTTCTCTCCTGGGTGTTTCTCTGTTGGGCAGCTCTAGGCTGTGAAGGGGGCTCGCAGGGGAGAGCCAGTCCTGGCCCAGGTCTGAACTGCTCCTATGGGGATGTTGATCGTCATGGATACGGTCACTATGGATACGGTCGCCGTAGATATAGTCACCATGGATGTTGTCGCCATAGATACCCTGGCCTTGGATGTGGTCTCCATGGATACCATCACCATGGATGTAGTCACCGTGGTTACGGTCGTCATAGATATGGTTGTCATGGATACGGTTACCATGGATACCTGTTCTGGCGTGTGGACTCACATACTCTTCCTGTTGCCGAGTGGGTGGAAGAGGCTGAAGAAAGTTGTCCAGGGCAAAGTCAGGACTTTGGTCCCCCGGGAGGTCCAGAGCTGGGGACCTGGGAGAAGGGAAGGGCTGGTCTCCTGGGGAAGGAATGAGAGAAAGATTGAATGGATGTATGTATGGCTAAATGAATGAATGTCTGTTACTTTATGCACCCAGTTTGTGCCAGCTTCTTGCCAGACACCAGAAGAAAATACAAAATATATGGTACATGAAAAAAAAAAACAGAGGTGCAGTTTGACATAATGAACCAAAACTGAACAAAGATATAAACAAAACAGAATGCAGGTATACAGACTGAACAATACTTGAACTGAGATGTCAAAGCATAGATGCAAATAACAGAGCCTATAGGTAATAACCAGAAATTTCACAACAAAAAACAAGTACACTCTAAACACTAACTCTAGGAAGGGTTTCTCACCTGTGTATCTACCAGCTGCCTCCTCAGGTGAGTATGAAGGCTCGCTGTACCTGTCAGGTGAAGTTTCTCCCCTGTACCGATCCTCCTCCCCCCTCTCCCAGGAGTGGTCTCTCCCTCGATCCTGCTCCCCCCTCTCCCACAAGTGGTCTCTCCCTGGATCCTGCTCCCCCCTCTCCCAGGAGTGGGCTCTCCCTCTCTGCTCCTCATCTCTGTACTGGTAACGTTCCTCCTCCTCCTGATACAGATGCTGGCTGTAGGGACTGTGGTACTCATCCCTCTCATCCCCATCATCAGGCGACCAATCACGCGGGGCCAGGTCGTCATGGCGACCGTCGTCATGGTGATTATCGCCATGGAAACGCTCACTGCTGTCCCTCCCATGGCTGCCGATCACTGCTGATGACATCATCCGGTAATCCACGTCGTGATTGGCCGACACCTGCGGGTTGCCGTGGCAACGATCGGCCTCCAGGATGTGCTGGGCATGCTGGGTAACCTGGACGACCTGGGTGACCTCCTGAGTGACCTTGAGAAGTACAATGGTACACAGTCTTCTGTCATTAGTATGTAGATTAAGTTACATGTGTACATTTATTTGTATATAATGTAAGTTTCTTTTTGTGCTAAATGTGTCTTTTTTACCATGTTATCTGTTTTATGAGCAAAATACGTCAATGAAGGTTAGACATCCAGGTAATACGATATGCCAAAAACAGTTACTCAAGCAACTGGATATGATTTTGGAAACGGTCAGACGTTTCAGCTAGTATCCACTAGCTTTCGTCAGTGACTGAGAGACCCATGGCTGGGCAGCTAAAGGAGAGTTGTTACACAATAATACACAAGAAACCACAACAAACCTTGTGAGTGTAGATCTCGTGCTGCATCTTGTAGATGTGGTCCTGCACGACGGCTTCCCTCAGTGCCAGCTCATAGTCCAGCGCCTTCCGCTCCCCGGCTAGCCGCTCCCACTCCTTCTCAAGCAGATGTTTCTCCACCTAGAAAGAAAAAGAGAGAATGGTTCATTGCATATAAGCACCACTGCTGAATTGCAGTTTCTGTACACAAACGTGTCCTTCAGATATTGTCAGGACTTGAAGGACAAATACAGTAATTTCAGTTTTGGTGCCTTTCAACCCAAAATCCTATTTGCAAATACGAGTGATATTTTAGCCTGTTAACATTAGCACATAAAAGAACATTTCAACATCCTCTGGCTTCTCTTTATCCTTTTCTTTCCAGTGGTATCTATGAGAGCCATGTGGTAACATTCATATTCTGGACCAAGTATTACTCAAATATTTACTCTTAATACTAGTAATACCTCAACAGCCAGCGGCCCCGTCTGACCCTGGGTCTCTTCAACTGGTGTCTCCTCTTGGCGGTTCATCTCTGGTAAACACAGAACAACATTCTTGTTTAGAGTTAAAACTTTTTGCTTCCATATAATTGTATGTTTAATGTAATGTAGATGTTTTGCGTGGACCTGAATTTGCTGCCTAGTGCTCCGCGTGTGTTGTCATTGCAATCTGAATAAAGAAAGAAACTTTAAGAAAGAAACTGAATTCTCACCTGGCGCAAACACACCTGACTGCTGGTCTGGCTGGTCCCACCTCGTCTTAGCCAGCAGTTTCTTTTGCTCTCCGAACACCTGTGGTCTCTTCGCAGTCTTGCGAACCTTGTCATACATCGGCAGATCCCTCAGCAGAGCTTCTAACAGCACCGGGATGTTCCTTCTCATGTTGGAACCGTAGAACCTGAACATCTTATAGCACAGCTTCAATCCCATGTCCGCTTCCTTTTTGTTTTTCTTAGGAAGGGTCTTGACTATGACTCTGCGAAGAAGCTGGAGTTTCCAGACCCAGTCCTGGGGGAGTTGTAGACGTGTTATGATACGTTCGAATTCGTCGTCGTTGTTGCGTGGGTCCGTCCACGCGTAGTCGACGTTCCCGGATAGCTCCCGTTCGAACCTCGTCGTCTGGCCTTCAACGAGCAGTCTCCTGTTTTCTCCAAAGATCTTCTCCACCTGCGCGAACAACTTCTTAGAAAACGGTTCGAACACAAGCATGCCTTCTCTCCGACCCTTCGCGGTTTCTTGAGACGTTCCCGCCGAGGAAAATCTTGCGGCAACGACTTCTTCGAGTTCCGTACTGTTCTGTGGTCCAAATTCTTCACACAGGACATTCAAGTAGAACTCCCGGAATTGCTCAGTCTGTGCGACGGTTCGTACCTTCGGCAGGCAGGATTTTATCACCCTTTGCAACAGCTGCAACTTCCAGACCGACCTGGGAGGCAGCTTGAGCCTTTCTGCCACAGAAATGATCGTCTTGTCCTGGTTCCCGAAGCTCGCCGAGACAAACTCTGCGTTTCCCTTCATCGGATTGTCTTCGAACTTCCTGCTATGGTCAAACTTCCTGATCAATATTTCCATCTTGAATTGCTGCCAGTTGTAAGTTTCCTCCGTCCAGGCAAACAGTTTCTGGGTAAACGGGTGATGGAGTAGAGATTCTTCTGTACCGTCTTCATTGGAGCCTTCCGTAGCGAGTTCTTGAGAGCCTTCCTTAGCGTCTTCCCCAGGTTCTTGAGAGCCTTCCTTAGCGTCCTCCCCAGGTTCTTGAGAGCCTTCCTTAGCGTCCTCCCCAGGTTCTTGAGAGCCTTCCTTAGCGTCCTCCCCAGGTTCTTGAGAGCCTTCCTTAGGGTCTTCCCCAGGTTCTTGGGAAGTTTCTTGTGAGGAGGAAGAACCAGGCTGGTTTGTGGCAGTGGAAGGGATGTCAGAACTCCCTACAAGAGGAGCTTCAGGCTGACCTACAGCTGAATTTGCCACATGTTCTACAGGTGAACTTGCCATCGGACTTTCAGCTGAAGTAGCCACATGACTTACATCTGTACTTGCCACATGACTTTCAGCTGAACTTGCCACATGACTTTCAGCTGAACTTGCCACATGGCTTTCAGCTGAAGGTGTCATGCAATCTGCAGCTGAACTAACCACCTGACTCACAGGCACAGCTGAACTTGCCACATGGCTTACAGCTGAACTTGCCACATGACTTTCAACTGAACTTGCCATATGGCTTTCAGCTGAACTTGCCACATGACTTTCAGCTGAACTTGCCACATGGCTTTCAGCTGAACTTGCCACATGACTTTCAGCTGAACTTGCCACATGACTTTCAACTGAACTTGCCACATGACTTTCAACTGAACTTGCCGTCACCAAGCTCTGCTCAGTGTCCAGCACAGTGTCAGTTTCTCCTTGCACCTCCTCACATTGCCTCTGCTCATTGTCTAGAACCATGGCACTCTCCAAGCTCTCACACTCACTGTCAGACATAGGCACATCTTCAGCCTTAGAAGGTTTGCTTTGGGCTGAGGAGTACATTTCTTGCCCCTCCTCGCATTGCCTCTCCTGATCATCTTTTTCCCCAAGCATGGGAGTCTCTACGCTCTCACAGTCTCCGCCAGTCATAGGCACATCTTCAGGTTTAGAAGGTTTGCTTTGGGCTGAGGTACTCATTTCTTGCCTCTCCTGATCATCATTTTCCTTCAACATGGGAGTCTCCAAGCTCTCATTGTCTCCACCAGTCATAGCGAGATCAGACTTTACACTGGAGGGTCTGTTTTGGGTTTGAAAGTGCTTTTCTTGCCCCTCCTCACATTGTTGCTCCTGATCTTCATTGTCCATGACCATGGCAGTCTCTAAGTCCTCACACTCACTGTCAGTTACAGGCACATCTTCAGGCTGAGAAAGTTTATTTTGGGCTGGAAAGTCCCTTTCTTGCCCCCCACCCGGCACCAGTACTGGAGAGTCCCTTTCTTGCCCCCCACCCGGCACCAGTACTGGAGAGTCCCTTTCTTGCCCCCCAGCCGGCACCAGTACTGGATAGTCCCTTTCCTGCCCCCCACCCGGCACCAGTACTGAAACTCCCCACTGTGGGTTATTGTAGTGAATGCGACCCTCTTCGCTGAATCTTGGCGTTCGGGCGACAACGACTTTCATGAGATATCTGACGTTCAGCCTGAATCTGTCACCTTCTGCCAGGATGGCTTCTCGGACCATCAGCTGGAGTCGGGCTTTCATCGCAGTGTCTTTTCTGGGGAGGCAGTTCATAACGACTCGGCGAAGAAGCTGGAGTTTCCACACCGATCCTGGATGAAGTTGCAGCCGCTCTGATATCTGAAGAAATGAATGAATCATTGAATTGATTAATGAATGAATGAAACAGAGAGGTAAGATTTACAGAGAGTTGTGTCTTCATCGCGGTGTCTTTTCTGGGAAGGCAGTTCATTACGACGCGGCGAAGGAGCCGGAGTTTCCACACCAAACTGGGACGAAGCTGCAGCCGCTCCAACATCTGAAGAAATGAATGAATGATTGAATTGATTAATGAATGAATGAAACAGAAAGGTAAGATTTACAAAGAGCTGTGTCTTCATCACAGTGTCTTTCCTGGGAAGGCAGTTCATCACAACTCGGCAAAGAAGCTGGAGTTTCCACACCGAACCGGGATGAAGCTGCAATCGCTCCGACATCTGAGTGAATGACAATGATCTTTACTGCTCGACAGTTGTAGATGGTACAATGTATGGTAGGAATGACAATGTGGTCATTACAATAATACTAGAAACTATGACTACAGAAATATGAATATAAATTGCATATTGGCAATGTACATTAACTGTCTGTCACAATTCTTTCTCTCTTTTCTAAAGTGCTATTGGCTAAATGAATGAATAAATCATTATGAATAAATGAAAGAATGAATGAATGAGTAAATGAATGAATGAATGAATAAATGAATGAATGACTCAGGTTTATTAAAAAGTACATTGCACCCATTATGTACTATTTACAAAAGTACACAATAACATTAACAATACACATGATGCCTTTAAGAAAATGTTGCAAAACATCATTAAAATAAAAACAAGCAAATAACATCACCTGGCGGATGGTTTCATCGTTGTTGTCGATGTTTCGCCAGAAACACGCCGGATCTCCATTCAGTTCCCCTTCGAACCGTCTGATCCGGTGTTCCACAGTCCACTTCTTCTGTTGGTTGTAGTGCTTCTTCACGAGAACAAGCAGCTTCTTACAGAATGGATCTAAGACTAGAGAGCCTTCCTTAAAGGGCCCTTCCACTTCCTTCTGCACTCCTTCAAGTCCTTGGGAGTTTCCTTGGGTGGATGAACTCGGCTGGATGGGTTCTTGTGACTATACATAAGACATAAAGACATCAGAAACTTTGTTAGCATTGGCATGACCAAATACATGTAATTATATAATTATCGCTAGTTTACGATGTCTGAGTGAGTGGGTGAGTGAATGAGTAAATTATTGCTAATTTACAATGTAATATCAAATTTCTCGGAGCATTAGACTTTAGATGGAAACATTCAATTTCATATGACATCACTTACACACAATATTTACAATTTTAGAATTACAGAAACTAAAATACAGATATACAAAGCAGAGCTTTCCCCAAGCAATGAAGCAAAGGTGCTCCCCCTCTCCCCAAAATCCTACCACCTCTCCCAAAATGGTCAAATTTGGGGTTTTCTCTAAGTACTTTCATGAGAAGTTGCTAATTTTTCATCAATCAATTTGGAAGCACCTCTCCCCTAAGAATTTCTGAGAGACCCTGAAAAGGTTCAGGTTGAAAGACTAACCTGACTTGTTTGATCTGGAACTGCAGCCAGTCCAGCAAAATCTAGGTTTCCACTGCCCTGTACATCGTCTTTCTTCACTGTGACCGAAACCACGGCTTCCAGTTCTGGGACGTCCTTGTTCTGAAATTCGCTGCGCAGGAGTTCCCGAGCCAGCCGTTTGGCGCGCTGATGGTGGCTGGCTTTTGCATGTGGCAGGACGATCCTCAAAACCCTGCGGAGAAGCTGGAGTTTCCAGACTGAACCGGGAGGTAGCTGCAGCCGCTCGCAAACCTTTGGAATATTTGTTTGTATTAATGATCATTGTGTATATTAGGATCAGATGTAGAATGAATGAATGAATGAATGAAGGAATGAATGTTTATTATTGTGCCTTGCAACATAAGACACAGCCCAGCTCAAATGGTTCAAGACACCACCAAATAAAAAAGAAAAATGTCAAACACGTACTACAAAAATGGTACAGAGTCGAATTTGAGACATGTATGAAGAAGATATATCTGGCTTTATTCTTACAGAAACGCAAGTCATTGAGTCAATGTAAGAAAGACAGACTGAGGGAGAGAGAAGGGGGAGACGGAGAGGGAGAAAGATCTAGAGAGAGAAGAAGAGATGGAGAGGGAGGGAGAAAGAGGGAGAAAGGGAGAGAGAACGAGAGAGATGAAGAGAGAGGGAGAAATGGACACAGAGAGGGAGAAAGAGAGGGGGAGAAAGAGAGGGAGATAGGGAGAGAGAGGGGGAGAGAAAGAGAGAGAGAAAGAGAGAGAGAGACAGAGAGAGAGACAGAGAGAGAGACAGAGAGAGAGAGACAGAGAGAGAATGGAGATATGTAAACAAACCTGTTGAATCATCCCATCATTGTTCTGATTGCTGGTCCAGACAAACTCCCCCGAGTCTCCCGCGAGCTCCCTCTCGAACATTGCGATCCTGCTGACAGCAATCTCACGTTTCTTCTCCGTGTAGTGGCTCGCCACCAACTCAAGCAGCTTCTGGCAGAACGGGTCCGAGACCAGCGAGCCTTCCTTAGCTTCTTCCGCTGTTTCTTGAGTGTTTTTTTCTTCTGAGGAAGGACCAGGCACGGTCTGAGCTAAAACTGTCAACGTGGAGGAAAGGCTCCCAACATTCTCGTCAGTCTGCCCCCTCTTCTCATGTTGACCCTGGTTCTTCTTTCCCTTTTGGTTCCACTGCTTGTTCTTGTTTCTTCCTCCTGGCCCCTTGAGGCCGGGTCGGTTCCTATGAACCCACTTCTGACCGGGTGCATGTGGGTTCTGACCCATCAATTGCTGACCCATTGGGTTCTTATTACCCACCCAAGTCTGGCCTGGTGGTTTGCGTGGGTTTTGACCTGCTGGGTTCCCACTGACCCACTGCTGGCCGGGTGCACCACGTGGGTTTCCACCCACCCACGCTTGATGGGACTGCTGTGTTGGGTTACGTGGGTTTCCACCTACCCAGGACTGACCTGGGTTGTTACTATCCACCCACTGCTGCTGGCCCAGCCTTTGCTTGTTTTGCCAGTTTTTTCCTCTGGCACGTTTCCTTCGCGGCCTACTTTTGACAGGCCCTCCTGGCGTGTTCTGTCCCGGCCTGTTCTGTCCCCCACCTTCCAATACCTGTTCTCTTAAGTCCACATCACCCATGGTGATGCTTACAACTCTTCCCTTCCTGCCTTCTGACAGAAGGAACAAGAGTCTTCAAACTTTCACTCAAGGCAGAGGCTTGAATGATCAAGAAATGCCTTGAAGATTTGTCTAGTTTGTCCAAAGAGGTTCCTTGGCTCCTACCTTCTCAAAGAAGGAACAAGGAGTCTTCAAACTTTCACTCAAGGCAGAGATTTCCTTGAATGCTCAGGAAGTACCTTAAACATTTGTCCAGTTTGTTCCCTTTTTGTCCAAGGATGTTCCTTGGTTTGTCCAAGGAGCTTTTTAAACTTCCTTGGTTTCTCACACCTCTCAATCCCTTCCTGCCTTCTGACAGAAGGAACAAGGAGTCTTCACTCAAGGCAGAGGCTTCCTTGAATTCTCAAGAAACACCTTGAAGATTTGTCCAAGGACATTCCTTGGCTTGTCCAAAAGGAGCTTTTTCAACCTCCTTGGTTTGTCACATGTAGAGTACCTGCATGTCATACATGAGTACAGCTCAGGGTCATGTGACTGTCAGCTTGGTGATGACACCTGTCAATCACTGCTGGAGGTTAAAGGTCACTGCTTCCCAGCTGGCAGGGGTTAAAGGTCACCACTGCTGGAGGTTAAAGGTCACCACTGCTGCTGGAGGTGAAAGGTCACCACTGCTGCTGTGCTGGTTGTTGTTGTTGATCAACTTCTTTCTTTGTGACAACGTTTGTCAAAGATGACAACTTTTGTCGGAGAAGAAGTCCTTCAAAACTTTGAAACCTGCAAAGAGAATGCAGAATACAGAGTGAGGAGTGCTATCTTATATGACAGAAATACAGCTACCATGTGCTGATCATGTGCCGATCATGTGTGCATAGAGCTGTGTACCGGTACGCAGTACCGATACTGTACCGGTAAAATTGATTAGGTACAGGTCCAAAATACCTAATCCCTCAGTACCGGTACTGTACCTAAACAATTTCACACCAATTTTATGCCTATTTGTGACCTCAAATGTGTAAATAGCTGGTTAACAATGGGTCCCTGTGTAAGGACAGTGTGTTCATGAAAACAAAAACATATATATAGCCTATATTTTATCTGAGCATTCGCCATAAACAAAGAATAAACCTTAACTATCAAGTTTATTTATGTTTTTTTTTGTTATTGAAGGAGTTCAGAAGAGCATATAAATTGGTCGAATTGTTCAGGTACAGGTTCAGGTCCGGACCTGTACCTAAACCTGTGTACCTGTACCTGTACCTGTACCTAAAATTTGTTTAGGTACACAGCTCTATGTGTGCAGCATGTGACTGACATGTGTGCAGCATGTGACTGACATGTGATAGTCACATGTGTCCACATATGTCTGAGACATCCTTATAGGTATACATATACCTAATATGGAAGAAACAGCTACCATGTGCTGATCATGTGTGCAGCATATGACTACCATGTGTATACCTTATATGGCAGAAATAAACACATCGGCAAAACATACTGCACCTGCGCAAAATCTGTAATGTATTTTGCATAGCACTTTGGCAGAATGTCTCATATAAGGTTAACATCAGAGTCCACAAGTGTCAAAAGTAAAGGCCTCCGATACTTATACAAAATACTATGTTTTTGTTTTGCATTTCGACATTTGACAAAAGTTGGTGGGTTTATGCGATCCTCTGACATGGAATTTCTTACCTAGTGGCACTTTGATGCACCTTAACCCTTATTCATCACCATTTTTGCCCACTTCTACATTTTTGTACTATCCACAAGTATGCATAACCCCATATAGGGGATCCAACTATTTAGCGGAATACACAGGAATACACATACATGAGTTAACATCCCAGATTGCTGTATTTTGGCATAACACATCATGTACATGGCCCTGATTCTACTATCTACATAATATTTAGACCTGGTGGAGGCTACTGTATACAGAACTGCATTTTGTACAACGATTTCAACTAAATTCAAGTTTTACCCTGGACTTCATGCTTCATACCATGTACCATCAAGGAGGTTAACCTCATTCAAACCCTTGCATATGTATTCTTAGACCATACTAGTAGATGTACAACAAAAAGACTCCTAAAGGCACGCTAGCTATGCACATACATTTGGTACAGAGGAGCAAATTTATCTGAATGCCCCCCTCCCCCATTTTATTCGACTCCAAACCCAAGTTGCTTCCGGCACCAAATCGAACATTTGGACGCTGTAGCTATGTCGTTTAACGTCTACGTTGACTGCAGAATACAACAGTGTCCATGTAACTGGAAATGTCCAAGATTTATTGTTGTTTTTGATCCAAAACAAGCACAGGAAAATCAGTCGTGCCACGAGCCAGCGTTCTGTCTCGTCATGTTGAAACTTAAAGTTACACTCTGATATACACGTTTTCTAAGTTACCAGTTGGTTTATTCTGCAAGTTGAAACTTCCTACAGGTGTACAAGTACCTGTATACATGGCTTCGGGTCAGTCCAAGACGCTTCTCTACTCTTTTTCTCAAGATTTCTCCACTCTTTCTTCCTCCTTGCTCTTCTTCCCTTGGCTAGCTCTGAAAATCGTCTGGGTCATAGGTCACCAAGATGGCCGACCTTCACTTTTTTGTTCGAAACTTTTGTTGACCAGGACATTTATGTATAATATTCTTCTTTAAAAAAAAAACCTCCAAAAGCTTCAGATAATGGTGTAGATTAGTCAACAACATAATTATTACTTTATTTTGAGGAACAAACTAGTGTAGGTAGCAACAGTAGTACACCCCGGGTTAAAATGGTATCAGCCAATCCGGGGTAGCGTTGCTGGTGGCTTTGGAGTGTACTACTCGAAGCAGGGGGTGGGCAGGTTGTAACATTGGCAGAAAAGTCATCTCCAAGCAGATGTTGGGAGTGACAGGTTGTTTTCTGGGCTTCTCTGACAGACCTTTGGCCATACATATAAAAAATGAATTGTTGGGTAATTTTAAGGGCAATTTTATAATGAAAACTGGATATGTCTGCATACACCTACAGTATATTCTAGATGTATGTAAAGATATCTTGGCCTACTTGGAAAAGTTTTTGCTGGATTCAAGCCCAATTCATTGGGAACCAACATGGTATATACATTATTCAGGCCTATCATCAGAGAATGCAGTTCGATCTGTTTTTCTTGGTTTCGTCATCCACTTTTCAAAGGCATAATGTGTATTGTCATTGTGTTTTACTGTATACCAGTAATGCATGTAGTAGACAATTCTGGTTCTTGCTGCTAGACCTAATTAGTATTAAACCATCCATTCATTTATGCCTAAGTATCTTTTTCACCCTGTTGCATATTTTTCTTTGAATCCAATTGGTGTGGACTGAACAATAGAAAGTTACAATCTACCACTGTTAAACAGCCCACTATTAGAAAGGCTGTACTAAATTTGATCATTTCTAACTCTTTCTACCTAAATTCCAAGCATTGAAGAGTTCTGAAAAAAGAAGAAAGCAAAATTGACACATTGAACCAACTTTATTTCAACTTCTCATAATCATTGCAGATGGCTGAGGCCCATTTACGCTGTACAAACTGACCCAAGGTTCACCAAGCTAGACACGGCCCAAGCTATATGCCTTAATTTCAAGTGGACCATACAAAGTTCTTAAGGTGTGACATACAGCAACAATAACACATGCTTGTGGTAGCCAACAGTGATGCGATTGCAATTGTTACAAGAACTACACTCAAACAAAAGTTATCTCTGCAAAAACATCATGTAAACACAATAAAGGCCTTGTCTTGTTGAGCCATGGACTGACTAGACTCTTACTAACACCATCTCTAGCTTTGCTGAGTACAACTAACTTCATCGAATTTTGCTTCAAAACAAATGATCCAAAAGTACAGCAGAACTATCAGTGTTATTTCTAAAACATCATCTTAGATGAAAATGAAAGATCTGGTACAAATTGTGCAGAATGTCACTACTGTCTTAGCATTTACTACTCAGTATCATCTTAAGATGTATCATCCAAGATTGTCTTAGAACTTGAAGACCTACAGGTAATATAAAAGAGCTTGGTTCACCTCACACAGTGGCACATACAGAAGCTGTCCATGTTTCATACACACTGGCACATACAGGAGTATACAGATGTTTCTGAGTCTAGCAAAGAGCACATCAGCAGTTAATAATCAGTGTTTTCCACAACGTTTTGGTCCATGTCTCAAACTTAAACCCCTACTACCTCTAAGTTGACAAAGAAAAACAGGTAAAGTAACATATAAGTATTCTCTAGACTTAAAGGGCTAATTTTTACTAATTTTTACTGACAAACTGATTTTTTTCCTTGGACCACAGATCTAGAGACTGTTGGGAAGATACAAGAAAAATTCAGGCTACTTTAAGTTTCATGGACACATTGTACATACTTACATACTATGTTACCTCCATGAAGGTTTGACATCCAGGTAATGAGATACACAAGAAAACTGTCACTCAAGCTACTAGATAGACTTTTCAGAAGAGTTTTCAAAATCTATCCAGTTGCTTGATCAGAAGTTTTTGTGTGTACCTTACATACTAAGTTGTTGCAAGTGTGACCAGGATTCACATTGTCTTAATAAAATGTCTCAATTTGAGTTATCATTTTACTACTGAAACACCAAAATCGAAGTGACAAGCGTGAACTGTTACTCCAACTACAGCGAGTGAAAATAAGGACCCGTCCCCCTCTACTCTCCCCTGGAGTTCTAGTACCTCTTGGCAGGTGGCATCGTTCTGTAGGGGTCTAAAATAAGAATCCATCCCCCTCTACTCTCCCCCCTGCAGTACTAGTACCTCCTGGCAGGTGGAGCTGTTCAGTAAGGGTCAAACCTGTTGTAAAATAAGAATCTGCAGTTCTAGTACCTCCTGGCAGGTGGGGCCCTGCTGTAGGGATCAAACCTGTTGTCCTGTGCTGGCTTGTGCCTGTCCGGGCCGCCGAAGCCTCCCCCGACTGCGGGAGCTCTGCTGAGGAGCTGCGTGGGCTGGGGCGGCTGCGTGTGGTGCTGCGGTGCCTGGCTGATGTACCCTCCCGCCGCCCGCTGGTGCTGGGACATCGTCTGGCCGCTGACCGCCAGGACGCGCTGACCGCCGCGGGACTCCACCGCCTGCTGCCCCATGGAGCCGGGCCAGCGCTCGCCCAGCCGGTTCACCGTCGGGTTCTCCAGCCCGCCCATCGGCCACCCGTGTCCATCCGTCCCCGGTTGTCGCTGCGGTTCCGCCTTCCGTAGCCGCTCGCCGCTGCTCCAGTCCCCACGGGAGTCACCACCGCCTCGGGACGGCGCCGAGCCCAGCAGCCCCGGCCGGTTGTCGCCCACGCTCCCGCCGATCTGACGATCGCTGTAAGACGACGTAGCTCCCCGGGACGGCGCCGCGGTTCTGGTTCGCTCGTCGGAAACCGGTCCCCAGCCGTCGTCCCGCGGTGGGTCTCGTGGGCGGCGCTCATCTAGGGGAAAATGGGAGTCGTGACTTTGCATTCCTACCGGAGCTGGCTCCCGACCAACGTAAGACATACTGCTAGTGGGATTACTCATACCTTTAGAGATGGGATCCATACCTCCTGCTCCCCGCATGCCGCCGCTGCCGGGGACCCGGGCGCCGCGGTTGTCG
>NW_017803269.1:210573-246668 GCF_001625305.1 Branchiostoma belcheri | reverse complement strand
GGACGGTGGGACGTCCCGGGGAGCGTCGTTGTAGCGAGGCTGGTCGTCACGGCGCTGGGCGTTGTCACGGCGATCGTACCGCTCCACCCGGCGTTCGTACGGGCCGGGCGGCGGCGCGGCCGAGCGGTGGTCGACGTCACGTGTGTAGCCGGCGCCGCCGCGCTCCCGGTTATCGTAGTCGTTGAAGCGGTTTGTTTCGGGTGCACCACGGTGGAACTCGCCCTCGTATTGTCTCTTGGGCTCGCTCCAGTACGTGTCTCGCTCGCGGGGCGCCTCGAGCGCCCGTTTCAGCTGCCTGCGTTCCTCCTCCAGCTGGAGCTGCAGCCGCCGCGTTTCCTCGCGCTCCCGGGCGATCCTCTCCTGTTCTCGCGCTCGTTCCCGCTCGATCCGCATCCTCTCCCTCTCCAGCCGCTCTCTCTCCTGCTTCTCTCGTTCCAGTCGCTCTCTCTCGCGCTGGAGCCGCTCCCTCTCCCTCTGCAGTCTCTCTCGTTCCTCACGCTCCCGCTGGATGATCTCACGCTGTCGTTCCCTCTCCCGTCGCTCCCGTTCCACGCGTCGACGCTCCATCTCTCTTAGCTCGCGCTCTCGTTGTCTCTGACGCTCTCGCTCCCTCTGCTCTTTAATCTTATCGAACGACAGAATCTCGCCCTGCTTCTCCTTGCTGCCTTTCCGCGGCTGCTGACCGTCCTTCTCCTTGGACTTGGAGTCGCGCTTGTTGGAGTCTTTGACTGTGACGACAGGTTCTCCCTTCTTCTTGTCCATCACGACTGTCCGCGTTCCTTCCTTCCCGTCCTTGTCTGCTCCTTCCTTATCCGCAGACTCCTTGTCCTTTGAAGCTGCCAAGGAACAACAAAATTGTTAGGTCCATGAAAATAAAACATCCAGGTAATGAGATAGAAGAACACAGTTACTAAGCTACTGGATTGATTTTGAAAACTAATGAATAACACACACATAGTAACACAAAGAAGAGCATGCTTCTAAAACCCTACTGTACAATTTACATTTAAACAGGAGTAAGCTTATTTATGTCATCACATCCAGGTAATGAGATACACAAGAAAGAATGCAGTTACAGGCATATTTTGAAAAATATCAGAAATTGACAGTACAATTTAAGTTGAACTATAAGAGTAAGTTTTAATATTCAAGCATCCATAGCATCTAAGGTAATGCAGACATCTATATTTGAGAAGATGAGAAGACTTGAACATGTACAAGTACAAGTAGAGACGTCTATTTTACCTGGTGCCTTGTCTCCTGTACTACGGCGGCTCTGAGACCCTGAGCGTTTGTCCTCCTCCTTCTTCTCCTCCTTCTCATCTTTCTTATCTTCCGGTTTCTTCTCCGGCTCCTTCTTGTCCTTCTCGTGCGTCTTGGGTGCCGGTTTCCGGGCGTCGGCCGAAGGTTTCCGGGCAGAGCTGGACCGAAGGTCTCGTTTCTCGGGCTCCTTCTTCTCTGGAGGTTTCTTGGAGGAACTGGAAGGGTCGTTCTTAGCCTGGAAGGAACACAAGAAGGAAATTTTAGTTTACACTTGTGTTTACTGGTTTGAACATAGAAGTTTTATTATACATATGTAGGTACACATGTATTAGGGCTTTGCACCTTATATCTGTAGCAGTGTAGGTTTTTACTTGAGCATCTTGTTTTTCAGAACATTTCAGTCGTATGCTGGGGTGCTGTTGTTTCTAAATACACAGCTGTGAGGAAACAGTGATAAGGTTATCCAGTTTTAGCTCACTGAAAAGCTAATCTTCCACTGGTTGTGACACTCACAGAGAAGACAGACACTATGTACAGTATTTGTAGTGGTGAAATTCCCCTATCTCTTTTCAACAAGCACACAATTTCACAGGTTATGTCCTATCCTAAAGAGTGTGACCTTTTATATTAAGTGTACATGTCGGGTGCGCGACAACAGCCGGGATTCAAACTCCCAAACTCTTGGTCCCTGGACTACACATACTGTTAGCTTTATTTATTTGGCTGTTCAACCCTCACAGCCAGGACAGCGTAACTAGCCAGTGGCTATTACAAAGGGCTTGCCCTGCTGACAAGACATGACAAAACATTACGGTAACATATAAGGTGGCTTAACAATCTACAAAACTATGGACTAAAACTCACCCTCTCGACAGAGATCATGCGCCCATGCAGCTCAGTACGGTGGAGGTGTGTGATGCAGCGGGCAGCTTCTTCACTGGACGACATAGTCACAAACCCGTAGCATCGGGCACCTGGGCTGCGCGCGTTGGTCACCACTTTGGCTCCCACCACCTGCACATGGGCCAACATACATGAAGGTTAGACATCCAGATAGAACATTGTGATACAAAATAGATCATCTGAAAAGTTTAGTGTTTAGATACCATCCACCACTTTTTGTCAGTGATTGAGCAAGATTATTCTCTACATAGCATTCTCAGTTAATGATAATATCTGAAACATCAGTTCCTTGCTTATTAAGTTATTTTGTTTTACAAATTTGTGAACACCTTCCTAACAAAGGTCCCATAGGATATACTGGCTATTACTGATGAACAATTTCCATAACAAAGACCCCATAGGATATGCTGGTCTATACTGATGAACATTTTCCTCACAACAAAGACCCCATAGGATACACTGGTCATTCCTGCTGAACATTTTACCCCACAACAAAGACCCCATAGGACACCGTGTTTTCAGATGTGAGTAAAGCAGGACCCCCTAGGTCTCACCTTGCCGTACTTGCTGAAGGCTGCCTTGAGGTCTGTGGCTCGAGTTGTGGAGGAAAGTCCGCTCACCCACAGGTTCTTACTACTGGAGCTGGAACTGCCGTGCCGGGCTGGAACAACAGGCAATCATCAACAATTTAACCCTCAGTGTTTTAACACTTAAAAGTTCTCACCAGAACTTAAAGACAGCATATGAATCAGGTATAGAATATAATACTCCATTTCTCAGTTCCATACTGAAATCTTCTTTCCCAGACCTACATCTCTATGGAACAAGCTTCCCTGTGAATGCTTCCCAAATGGGTACAACATTTAACTTAACGTAACCCAAAACATGTAAGTGGTTCGTATGAGACAAAATAGGAGGCTAAATCACAGCAGAGGACACTAAAATTAACATCATACGTATCTGGAACACACTTTACCACAGCAAACACCTCTAAACAAGTCTACATGGAAGATAACTGCAACCAGTTAGTCAGCAAGGCTACTTTTATCTAGTAATGCATTTTCCTCTTACCCTTCTCATCCTTGCCTGGCGGTGCTTTTGCATCTTTGGTGTCCTTCCCACTGGCGCTGTTCAGGAGAGAAGGGAAGGCAACATGTGAGCAGGAGGGACTGGCACGAGCTTCGCGCGCAAAACCGCTTTTTTTACCTGCCGCGATTAACAGGACTGAGTGGGGTGAGAAAACCATGTTGGAAATCTTTTATTTAGTGTGGGGTTGTAACCGTTGTACGCACCGCTTGGCTGGTTACCGGGTTTGATTACTGAAACATTAAGTTGTCTGGTTCTAAGATATTTCTGTGATTACTTGAGCAGAATGAGCAGAGAGAGAGACAGGATGACGGTTTTATCTTTAAGGGTTTCTCTTGTGATCAAACGAGCAGCCAACGTCTTCAGAGTCGCCTAAGAAACTGCCGTTAAGTCTAAGATTATCTATGAGCTCCTTGGCTAAACGGGGGCGTGTTTATAAGAAGTTGGTTCTAAGTGTTAGATGGAGGAAAATGGCACAAGTTGAGTTCGATGAATCTAACAGCCACCAGGTCCGACCCTTGGCATGCTACCATGGCAACGGGGCACCACACGTCGTCGACCTTCGCCAAGGGCACCCCTGGCAGGTCAGAGGTCACTATACAGGGTCGAGGGTCAAAGTTGAGATGGACTTCGCACCTTCCTGTCGGGCGGTTCTTTTCGTTACAAAAATAGCTCTTAAAATTTAAGTTCTGAGTACGGGAGCAACTATTATAGATGGGTACATGGATAAAAAGGGAGGAACTGACTGAATTTTCACCATCAATGTAAGCAAGCATTACCACAAGCGGCACAAACCTCCGAGTCCTCACGCTCGAAACGCCCGACGGGCTTTTCTTGGCCGACGACGACGAGCTTTCTTTGTTCTTCTCTCCTCCTCCTGCCTCTGCCGCTTTCTTCCCAGCCTCCTCGGGCGCTTTCCCCTCCTCCTCCGCCTTCTTAGCCCCGTCTCCTTCCTTGGGAGCCTCCTTAGAAGCTTCCTCGGCCTTCTCCTGAGTCTTCCCAGGCTCCTCGGTGGCCGGAGCAGCGTCCGCGGAGGACTCGGCGTCCTTGGGCATGTCCAGAAGGTCGGCGTCAAGGTCGGCGATCATCTGGTCGTCGGCGTGGACCACCAGCGAGATGTTCTCCTCCTCGTCTTTGGTTGCCGCCGGCAACGCGTGCATCTCCAGCAGGTCCTTGGAGGTCAGCGGGAACGGAACGGGGGCGTCTCCGGGGGCGACGACCTTTGCCCCCGTGGCGGCAGGCTTGGCTGGCTGGGCGCTGGGCTCCGGCTTGGGTGCTGCTGCTGTGTTCTTGTTGCTACCTTCTTTCTCTAAAGACAAGTGAATGGATATTAAATGGTGTGAGACCCACATGGAGATACCTGAGCTGCCGAGCACGGCCACAACTTCTGTCTTAGGCCTGCTCAAAAACTTCTTTAAGAAAAATCAAGTCAATTCCTTACAACCAGAGCTAGCTCACTATGTGCACTTACCTTCAGATACGACTGTAGTTACAGCAAGGGACAGTAGGGACAATACTGCACTTACAGAGCGGGGCATACTGTGTCCGTCAACTTTGCAATACTGTGTGAACTTTAACCTGTGAACTTTACCCTTTAACCTGTAGCCCGTGAACTTTACCCTTTAACCTGCAGCCCTGTCAGGGTCCCTCCCCTCCGCTGCAGAAAGCTTGCTCCTCACATTCAGACACAACTGCCCCCCTCCCCCTTCTCTTCAGTCCTCTGTAACCTGGTCCAGCGTTGCCATGGTGTTCCGGTGTTGCCACGGTGACCAGTGTTCCATCGTTGCCACGGTGACAGTTGCCATGGTGCTGCCAGGAGAGTCTACCCGATGCTGTTGGCCTGTGACTTTTTTCCAAGCAGAGCAAATCTCTCTTCAACTCCAGCCTTCCCCGAGCACTTTTTTCTTCTAGACAGGAAACACTGCCATTTGTAGGATGTCCAGTCCTCTTCTCAAAGTCCCTTTGGTGATCTTCGATGTCTTCATGTTGCCTCCGAGCCACAAAAGTTTTTTCTTCCGTACAGAAATATTGCCATTTGTACTAAATTGTAGGATGTCCTGTCCTTTTTTTGTAACTCTTCCTCTTCCTCTTGTAACTCTTCTTAAAAGTCCTTCTGGTGATCTTCTTACCCCCCAAAGGAAGCCCCCCCTCAAAGTCTTGTCTTCTGGCCAGTCTTCGGTGGCCCTTTTCCACTGAAAACAGCCTTCAGCGTCCTGAAAACGTCCCGCAAAGTCCTCACCCGAGTTCCTCCCCAGCAAACCTCGTCTGGCTCTGCTCAATGTCATGGTGGCATCTCCCGTAGTTCTCAACATGACAAGATCATCTCCAAGGTAACAACAAGGTTGTCTCCACGGGCGTGGCAGTCACCACGGAGGACGTGGCAGTGGCTGTTGTCATGGCAACGGTCCTTGCATCGCTATGGAGACGACATCACCATGGAAACGGAGAGATGTGGAGGAACAAGCTTTCTTGCAGCTGCCCTGACAGGGTTGGCTTAATATTATTACTACTTTTATTATTACCTATTCACAGTAACTTTGATGGTCGGCTGTATTAAACCTGTGGTGACCTACAGTAAGGGCGCTAGCTTCACCTAAGGACATGGGGGTTACCTAAGGACACGGGGGTCATCTAAGGACACTGGGGTTACCTTTCTGGTCTGCAGGGGTTTCTGCCTCCCCCTCTCCCACCTCCTGAAAAAGTCAGATGACTTCAGTTACACGAAATTCAAGAAAACCAACTCTTGATCAAACAAAAAAACAAAACACCAACATCACTGTCAGCCTAGTACAGTTTCAGGTATGACAACTTTGTACTCAACATTCAAAGATGGTGGTTATAACAACATAGGGGTTACCAAAATGTCAAAAATTCAATCATAAAAACATAAGACAACAACAAAAGCAGAACAAAGCACAGAAAAGCTTCAACAACGTAAAAAGTCCAGCAAAGTATTCCAGGGAAAACAAAAGAAAGAAAGAACAAGGAACAAATCTGAATGTGCAAAAATATCTCACTAAATATCTACAGCATGAAATAAATGGTAACAATATGATATGCAAAATAATACAAATCATGAAAGAAGTCAACATCACAAATCTATTAAAGCTATTGGTTAGCACTAAAAGGAAGTAACAAAATGATACAAAACAATAATGGCAATTCTTTCTACAAAATCCCAGGCATTTTATGTTATGAAAAATATAACTCAGTGACTTCATCTAAAAGATTAAGTAGGCTTTACTAGGGAAGAAATCACAGGGGTTCAAAGGTCAGGATCATGGGAAAATGGAGGCACAAGGTTCAAAGGTCAGCACAAGAGGATCATGGGAGAAAATGGCGGCCTGACTCACGTCCTCGGTGAGTAGTTCCTCCTCTTGTTCGGCCGACAGGGCGACGTCGTCTGCGGCTTCTCCCGTCTCGTTTAGAACCTAAACACAAACAAACAATCATGAAAGTTCACCTGTGTTGGTAGTTACATGTTTAGAGTGACTGGTCGAAAGCTCTAGGTGAGAGAACTTTTTGAGTTGGATCAAAGTTTTAACTCTACACAGTTACAACAAGTCTTAGTGCTGGAAATAAATAAAAAATGTCTTCTCCTGTATCATTTATAAAACCTGCACACAAAACACAGAACCCTGACAACTTTTATATTATAATATTAGAATTTTGAATACAGAAAACAAGTATTTCAAACACCTGATAGCAGTATACATACATATATATACAACTGTTACCAGGACTGGGAATACTTGTTGAAAATTACCTGCACCAGACAAATTTTACCTGCACCATGCTGAATTTTAACACAGAACCTTAAAGCAGACCATTCCTGCTCTTCCAACCACTTCTGATATCGTGAAACAACTCACATTCAAATAAAAGTTTATCTGTAACATTAACTGAAATCAAAGATTTTCAAGTTATACGCTATGCAACAGCTTGTTGGTATGCACTTTTCTGTGTATAGAAACAGCACATAAAATCTTTATACTGTTAGTGCATAATACTTTTTATCGGTTACCGTCAATTACTCATTCCTCAGCTTGGCTGTGAATGACAGCTATGGCTGTCCAACTCACAAGTATCTATTACAACTCTTGTACCTTAAATTGCAAGAAAATTGATGTAGTCCTAAGAATAGTGATACAAATCTGAAGCTAGTGGGCATATTATTGGCATTGGCATAAAGTGAAGATCATACAACATTTCAAACAACATGTCAACACAAAAAGAACATGGAAATGCTTCATAAAACTCTCAAAAATCAGTTTACATGTAGCATGTTATGACTTTTATCCAAGTGACTGCGTCTTGAAAAAAAAACTTCCAGGGAACAGAGTTTCTTAGTTATCAATTTCAACAAAAAACAGTTGAGGCATACTGTATCCAGAACTGTGCCTACCTAGTTCTATGCCTGAATGGGTTAGGGTTAGGATCAGGCACGGTTCTGGATAGTCTCTACTGTACCCAGAACCGTGCCTACCTAGTTCTATGCCTGAATGGGTTAGGGTTAGGATCAGGCACGGTTCTGTACATTTGTGCCAGTCACAGTTCTGGATCCACATGAACTATCCAGAACCGTGTCTGAGCATAGCTCTGGATAAGACGGTTCTGGATACATGTGGACTATCCAGAACTGCGCCTGAGCATGGTTCTGAATAAAGCACGGTTCTGGATATAACAAGGCATCAGCTGACAGAAATGGAAAGAAAAGGAAACCAGGTAGTTAAGAAACAGTCAACATTTAAGCAACTCTGTATGTAACTAAAAGCAATGTTTAACTGTAGAAGTCTGAAATGCTCAAACATTCGTACTGAACACAAAACAGCGTCACAGACAAAAACCTTAACAAGATTGTCCTTATACTTCATTCCATTCCCTCGTTCTTTTCCTCATTGTTGCAAAGCCAGGAACAAAGTCTAGTCCATAACCAGAGAGACCATGGTTCAATTCCCATGAGCTGACAAACCTGGGTTTGATCCCCGTACCTGTGAGTCCTTTTCACCCCAGGTGAGAACAGGTGTTGTCTTTCCCTCGCACCAGGTGTTCCTACCTGTTACCTACATGCTCACTTCTATAGTGGGACTGGGGAAGCTCTAAGGTATGGGGAAGGCTGCCTGAGGCATATTTTGAAAATAATTTTTTTTCTATCAGAAATGGTAGCCTTGTATGTCTATTCTGTTGACTTGACTTCTAACAAGGACACTATAGTATGTGCAGAAGCGGCCCCTGCAGGCCCTGGGTGGTACTGCAGAGCTGGCTTTACCTTGTCCACCAGGCTGGCTGCGTCCATCTCCGTGTCTGGTGCAGCAGCGCCCCCTGCCTGCAGTTCCCCTGCAGCTGCTGCTGCGTCTGTCTGCGGAGTCTCGCCTGTCGCTTCTGCAGCTCCAGAACTCGGTACATCCGCGCTCTCTGCCGCAGAAACCTCCCCCTTCCCTTCCTCTCCATCTGTTGTCACCGTGGCAACCGTCTCCGGGGCGTCGCCGGTTTCCATGGCAACCGCATCCGCAGCAGTCTCCCCCTCCTGGACCTTCTGGTCCTCCTCTCCATTCAGCCCTGCCGACGTTTCCTCCGATTCCGACTCACCGTCTTCCTCCCCGAGGTCGTCGATCGTATCCATCTCCTGCTTTATTGCACAACATCCGTCACTATGGAAACCACCCATCACCATGGAAACCACCAACTAACACAACCCCCCTCCCCCACCGTAATGTAGCAGCCATGCCCAACTTCTAGCATTGATAGGGAGGATGGAATTGGGTATTGCACTTATGTTTTACTCTTTTTCTTATCTAACATCTATTCCAAGCGATTCTGTGGGTTGAACTACCAGCATCTGGCATTGATCTAACTAGATTGCATTAGGTCTTTCTGATTTGCCAAAAAGCAGTTACTCAAGCAACTGGAAAGAGATTTTGGAACTGCTTGAGTAGCTGCTTTTTGGCACATCTTATCACCTGGATATCTAACCTTTATCAACATATCTTTCTGATTTGTACTGTTGTTAACAAATTATTGTAATAAATGTCATATATATTGCACGTTGAACGGGCAGCATCTAACACAGCAGACAGCAGTAAGCTTATCTAGTGGAAATCAGCAGGAACAGCAGAACAGTTCAGTTGAGGCGGGATAGAAATGTCCTGAGAACACACAGCAAGTTTCACCCCTTCTTTGAGAGGTGAAGAATTCAAAACCACTAAACCTATATTTGCAACAACGATCAGGTAATTCCACAAGGAATTGTACTGTTCATTGGCATCTAGACATTGGCATGCATGGGATTTTAACTTGCACATAAGTTAGCAAGACTATAAAATAACGACACAGGACTGACACATCAGCACCTATCCTGAAGGTCACATTGCTGTTCTAAATGTCATAGTGCTGTCCAGAAGGTCACAGTTCTGTCCCAAAGGATACAGCACTGCCCAAAAGGACACAGCACTGTGCTAAGGTCATAGTGCTGTCCTGAAGGTTACAGTGCTGTCCTGAAGGACATAGTGCTATCCTGAAGGTCGTACCTGGTCCAAGGAGTCGTCCTCATCCAGGACGTCAAGGTCGTCCATGGGTTCGTCCTTGAGAGACAGGCTGTCTGGAAGGTCAGCTGTCTCCGTGTCCATCCCTTCTTCTGCAGGTTCTTCTGTGCTCTGCTCTTGCTCTTCTTTCTTTGTACGACCTAAATGGTGGGGGGAGGGGGGGGACACATGTAGTCAGTTCCTTTACATTCATCTATGTATTCATCTGGCCACACCGAACCAATTTGTTGGTTTTTGGATTAAAAGGATAGTACTACACTGGAACATTACAGCTGTACAATCTGACTTTGACTTTCGGACATGCTTTTGTTTGATGCATCAGATTTTATTTGACAGTTGTCCACCATTTGTTGCTTGACTAAATCTGTATCTGTATCGATATAGCCGGTATAACCGCCCTTTGGCGTAACACACCAGCTTCACGGGCAGGCGGCGCGGCGGCAGCTAGCTATATTACACCGAACGACTTGAACGACTTAAATATAATCATGTCTTGTCCTGTGTAAATTTGGAAGGCAGCTTCTACTAGCTGAATGGGCTACCCAGCCATTTTATGATGAAATAAATAGATTTCTGGCAGTTACTTACGGACAGGTGTTCTTCTGGCTCCTGCTGCCTTCTTGGCCGACGCCAGCTTGTCTCCAGCCTCAACTTCAATCTCATTTGGGTCTCCACCTTCATCCTGGATAGCCTGGGTGGGAGGGGAGGGAAAAGTTTCAGTCAGTGCTTGGTTTGGTTTCCTTTTCATGCCCACAATCATGATCGTTCTGGCATACTCATTTTCACCTAAGGGAAGTGAGGAAAGTCGTGTTAAATACCTTCATCCTGGCTAGCCTGGGTAGGTAGAGTGGAAGGGTTTCAGACTTTCAGTGTTCTGTGTCTTTCTCAATGTTTCTTGTGCAATCCCAAATAGATCATAACACGTTTAAGGCTGCAATCACAGCCTTCTCAAAACAAGCCGGCTACCGGCGAAAATCGCCGCCTACTCAAATTTTTGCGCCAGCTACTTTCGTTTAAATTTTCAGAAAAACAATGTAGTCTCCGTTACATTTTCCCTCAAATTCCACCGGCTCATTTCATCCGACGAACTTCAGACAAATTTCTGCTAGCTTTCTGGATCTGAAAACTGCTTCTTTCTTATCTTCTTGTGCAGATTTCTAGTGCACGAGTCAGCGTTTGCTTCTACGAGCGGCCAGAGCGGCAGAAACTTTACGGGGGGAGGGTCTTGTTCGGGGCTCGAATTGTATCCGCGGAGCTGTATCGCTCGAGCTAGGCGGAACTTGCTTCGTAAACTCGTTGCTCACGAAAATTTATCAAGCCGCTACCTTCCCAACTTCTCCCGGCACTAGTAACATTCCTGCTACAAATAACTAGTAAAAATCACGTCAAAAAATATCAAGACATGTACAGAAGCTTGTTCATATCTTTCATACACAGAGACAAATTTTCAAAAACAAATCGCCATCAGCGAGATTTCACAGCTGTTTCATTCATCAAAAGTTCTTGTCGATCGTAAAATGATCACTCATCTGTTGTCTCCACTAGTGTGGCATTTGTAGCGTAATCACGGCGAGCCAAAATCAGCGTCAAAACTAAGAAAACCCCGGAATAAAAAACGCACACTCCGCATCGCTGTACAGAAACAGGAGATTTCAGGCGCCATCTTGTCATGAATAAGTAAGTAGCACTGCGCGATCTACGCTCTGATTGGTTCACCTCACATGACCTGCGTTCTGATTGGATAAGCAATGTGGCTAGCAGCACGCAGCGCGGGAATATTTTTCTTCGTCGGTGACACATTTACGCTGCTTTCTACGTTTTTTCTACGACTATTTAGCAACATCCTATTAAAGAAATGCATAATTAAAAGAATTTTCGGGAAGATATATATTTCTCTACGCCGATTTTTGGTCTTTTTCTCGTAATATTCTTGTTCAAGGAACCCGGAAGTCAGTGTACCGGGACGCAGGGTGAATTTCCATAGGACATTTTTGGACCGCACCCCGCTAGAATTAAACCGTCAAAACAAAAACAAAACTTCCAAAAAGCGAACCTGTGACATTTTTTCACATCCCAATGATTATGTTTTCGATCAAATTGACATCTAAATATGCTTTCTTTATTTTTCTGTATTGTTGTGGCCGGGCGCAAGGACCGCGCGTAATAGTACGATCGGCAAAATCGTCTGGCCACGAGTGGCAAACAATTTTAATACAGCCTTTTCCCGTGCACGAACAGTAAATTTTGGAGCCATAAGATTGCCAAAAAAGATGCTCAGAATGTACCAAAAACGATGTTTAGGGGTCTAATTTTTACGATTTTCTCCGGGGGAGGCCCCAAGGACCCTCCCACTTCGTGGCTCGTCTGCTACTTTTTCTTATCAGCCACCTACTCTAAATTTTTTTGAGAAGGCTGAATCAAGTAAAAGTTTATTGCAAATGAACATGGCAAATTATATCAGTGTCCTAGCTCCAGATGCTCCGTAACAAATGCTAGCAGGGCCAAAATTCATGTTTTGGAACAGGTGCACTGGAGAACCTGTACGCTTCAAAGCTTTGGATGTGCGCATGAAAAACTTGCCAAGAAATTAACTGCTGTATGGGGATCTAACCACCATATCTTTCATAGCCTGGAGGGAGTTTCAATGTCCTGTATAAATTATTTCCATCACATGAGAACATCCTACCAAGCAAAGGAATGGTCGTTTTTACTGTTTACTATTTTTATCATGTCCTATGTTGCCGGAATTTATTTAGCCCCCTGGCATGAATTTGTTTATAAAGTGAGACTTTCTCTTTAATTTGCAATTTTCTATTTGGGATCGCACAAGAAACAAGCGACCCTATCCTTTTTTCGTACTGGAAAACGCCCTCATCTGCATTTGGAAGGCATTATACTTTATAGTATTTATAGGCATATACAAACACAAGCGGACCCCTGTGATGTTTTTATAATTTGTGCAAACAGAAGAATCAGTGCCATGTGCGGCCATATCTGATCACGTGGGCACAATTCGCGCCACGAATAGAATGTTTATTTCCCACAAAATTAGCTCCCAAATTTTTGCCGCAAAAACAACGCTTCTGCAACTGAAATCTAATCACCAGCGACCCAAATAATCTCTGTAAACTCCAGTGCACAAAATGTGGGTGATCAGAATACAGATAACTTCTCCGATCGCGATTTTTTTTTTTCAGAGACCCAACCCACGCTGGTGTAAAGAAACAAAGCGGCCGCCATTTTTGGACATCTCTCTCCAGAAAAAACTCACCTTTCAGCTGAATTTAAGTCCGCAAATACTGTGAAAATAGCACAAACCTTACCTTCTTTAATCTCTCTATTAGTACTGGCTTTGTCCCTCCCTTTTCGAGGCCTCTTTTTTCCAGTTCTTCCCTCAAATCGACCACTCGAAGGTCGCTGAGTTTTTTCTTCTCAATCGCCATTTTATCGTCTGTGAGAAGAAATGTCCCGGATGTTCACTCCCAGGGGTCTGTGCGGTGTCAGAGCGTACCATATCTAAAGGCAAAAGGGTGAAATATTATAATAAAATAAATTAAATCTTATAATAATCCTAATATTAAAAACTTTAATACTAAAAACTATGAAATCTTTGTGAATAATTTCTTCACGAATACAGCGATAACATTGTGTTAAAATATGTTTAAATGAAGAGTCTCCCTAAATTCGAATGGACTCGTCCTGTAAAGGTCACAAAGCCCCAAGACGATCGCGAAAATCTTATCCAGAGAAGAAAGGCGTTTGGAAGAAGTCTTGGCAAGATCTTGGCGTTCAAGAAGGTCTTTGGTCACCCGTGGTTATTTCTGGAGCAGTTCAGGGTTGTGTTAGCGATGGTAGAGATCCTTACGTGCGTGTGAGAGTTGTGAAAAACCGGGTACAAATTGTGTTGTGTGGTTGGAACGTGTTTGTGAGATGCATGCTTGATCAGTCTGAACGCCAAGCAGATGTGTGGCGTGTGCACGCCTCCTGTTGTATCCAGAACCGTGCTTTTATTATCCAGAACCATGCTCAGGCACTGTTCTGGATAGTCCATGTATCCAGAACCGTGCTTTATCCAGAACCATGCTTAGGCACAGTTCTGGATAGTCCAAACATGTCCAGAACTGTGCTTTATCCAGAACCATGCTCAGGCACTGTTCTGGATAGTTCACACGTATCCAGATTCCAGAACCATGTTTCATTCAAAACCATGCTCAGACACGGTTCTGGTTAGTCCACACATGTCCATCCAGAACCGTGTTTTATCCAGAATCATGCTCGGGCAATGTTCTGGATAGTCCACACATATCCAGAAATGTGCTTTATCCAGAACCATCATGCATGGTCAGCCACAGTTCTGGATAGTCCATACGTATCCAGAACCATGTTTTATCCAAAACCTTGCTCAGGTACAGTTCTGGATAGTCCACACATATTCAGAACCATGCTTTACAGTTTACGAAATTATCCAGAACCATGATGGCACAGTTCTGGATAGTCGACTCCACATGTATCCAGAACCATGCTTTATCCAGAACCATGCTCAAGTACGGTTCTGGATACTAGTACCAATTAGTAGTACTCCACACATGTCCACGTATACCTTGTGCAAATCTGTGTTCTTGGCCATGGAGATGCAGACACTATCCAGAACCGTGCCTAAAATTTATGACTCCATCCACTCCAGGTAAGGTCAAATTATCTGAACAAAGTCTCCTCCCCCAAGGAAGTTTACATTCTTTCCGCAACCACATCATCATGTATATTTGATACATGTATGAGCACAAGTATTACTATTACTGTATTAGTAACATTACTATTACAAACATGGAGCAATAAATACATTGCAGTAGAATTGAGAAACATGTTCAATGTTTAGTTGGTGTGCAGTCTGTACATGTTGTGAAACCTCTACAGCTATTTTGTGTCACATGCAGTTTGACTTTGAGTACACAACTTCTGTGCTGCAGATGTGAAGTGTTGAATGGATAGGTGTTGTCAGTCTCAGTGTGTGGGTCTGTGGCTTTGTTTAAATTCTCCACAGGCTGGCTCAGGAGCATTTTACCAGCCCCAGGTCTATTAGCAAGCTTAGGCCTCTCCGGACAAGCTAGATCTTTCTAATTATTGCTGTCCCTCATAGGTGAAGCAACTGAAACCTACCACTGGCGTGTGCTACAAGACCTAGGCGGGCAGGCAGTAGAGATACCACGAAGCCTACGGTGGTCTGGTTACCAGGCTAGGCTAGTGGGTTTGTAACATGGTCCTAACTCTTAACATTCCCCCTTTCAAACCAGTCTTGTTTCTTTTCCAGGTTGGACAGCAAGTTGTTTCCAGTGCACACAATCATCACTGCAGTAGAGAAAGGTTCAAAATTAGTTGATCTCTCTGTAGGCTGATTTTGCCAAATCTTCTTCCGTACTTTCCATTGCTCAGTGGACTAAAAATCTGAAGAAGAAAGGTTTGTACACAGGCTGTTTATTAAAATATGGGTGTCCCAAACAATACCAGAAAATCTCCCAAATTGAAGAGTTCACATCATGTCTCTCACAGCTAGCTTTGAACCCTAAGTACTGCAGCACCATGCGTGTCCTTGGCATGGTAGCTTGCTGGGTGTTGCCGTCATGTGACTGTCACATGCTGATCACATGTTCATCACATGACGGCTGCATGACCAGTCCCTGCCTTGCCCAGTGCCATGAGCAGCAAGTCCCCGCCTCTCACTCTCTGCTCTGCTTTGGTTTTGCAGGGCCCGTTTGGCAGGAATTTTGTTTCTGCAAAGTGACCATCCTTGACAAGAAACAAACAAACAAACGAGTAAATCGCCCCAGTAGGGCTAGAACTCGGTTCCCCTGCCAGGCCGCGTGGTCAAGTAAGCAGCGCACAAACCAAATACCATAGCACGGTCAAACTTCTCACAAGTCCACACAAACTACTGACAGCTTAGTAAAGTCACTTCCACAAAGCATCAGCTAAAAAGTCTCCAAGTTGAACACTCCTGCATGCAGCTACAATAGCTCCAGATTAACTAAACAATCGGACAGGCTAAGAGGACTGGATCTTCACAGTGGGATTCCATGACTGGAGGTTTATGATCCGGATCTGTACTGTGGGACTCCATGAACGTTTGTGATCCGGATCTGGATTCCATGACGGTTGTGATCTGAGGACACTCCGAGGAGAAGCATGAGTCATCAGAGGACGGGTCAGAACTGGCGGGGTGGGAACCGGCGAGGTCCAAACCGACCCACGCAAAACCCAGGCAGTGTGCACAGCAGGCTGGACCGACCCACGCACAACCCAGGCAGTGTGCACAGCAGGCTGGGTGTGCCGCGGGCAGGGAACAGGAGACACGGGCCACAGCCCGGCGGTCGCAGGTGGCAGAACGCGGACCGCGGGCACGAGAGGGAAGAAGAAGGACCGTTCCTCCAAGACGCGAGAGAACGTCTCGAAGAAAGCAGACGTCGGGAGTATGAGGAGCAAGCCGGCTTCCAGGAAGCCATGATCCAAGACCGGATCTTTGTTGTAGAGAACCAGGTGTACGGGCAGGACGAAGGGAACCAGCTGTACGGTAACCAGGACGACCCCGGGCCGCCACTCGAGACCGCCGCGCCGAGCGACGTGGACTATCGCCGCGACAACGGGTCGCTCCAGGTCACCGTTGAGTCCGGTCACCACGACGTCGACTACCGCCGGGTCCAGGTCAAAACGTCGGACTCGGAGCGAGGAAGCTACGGCAGAGAGACGAGCCCTCCTCACCATGAGCGTTCCCCACGCCATGAACCTTACCGGATGTACCCTGGAGACTATCCAGAGGTGTTGGCCCACGAAAGGTCTGTTGAGAGAGATTTCGGGGATCCGTATGACCGACGTGATGTGCGCCATGAAACCCCAGAACGGACCGACCTGGAACACTTCGATATCGGAGCAGACAGGGCACGGGAGTTCAGAGATAGAAGTCAGTCACGAACTCGGGACGACAGACGACAGTTTTCACAGGATAGAACCAGGCGCTCCAAAGAATTCGAAGATGACAGACGAAGAGACAGAAGCAGGCCTCGAGACGATGATCGAGACAGAAACAGACTTTCTCGAGAAGATGACCGAGAGAGAAACAGAAACAGGCCTGCAAGAAATGTAGACGGAGAATCTGCCCCTAACAGGCGTTCCGCAGAGCCAGTGTCTGACTGGGAGGCCCAGCTGAGAGAAAGAGCGCGGGAGTTCGGGAGGCAAGTCGAGGAGGAAAGTAGACAACGTGGCAGTCGGGAGAGGTCAGATCCGTGGGTGGACTCTCGCGAGGAGCGCGACAGTCACAGGGAAAGTTGGGAAAGACAACGGAGAAGCCGCTCATATGACAGGTTAGGGGAAGATACAACAATGTATGACAGAGAGCAGGGTGAAACATACGATCGTGGTCAGTACAGGAGGGAAGAGTTAGTCGACCACAGTGAAGCTCCATACCGCCATGAAGATAGTTACAGAGACGACCGGGGCTACTCACCACCCAGGTCACCAACTTACGACAACGCTGCCTTTCCCACCGAACCGCCACCCGATGGGCCCGGCACCCAGTACCTCCCAGGGGAGCACTCTCCACCCCTCCAACAAACGAGTTACAGCAGCGACAATGTCTACAGAAACTTCCCAGGCAACCAAAGTCCTCACTATGCACTGGACGAATTCGGTCAGCCAGTTGCTAACCTTCATAAAGAGTATGTTAGAAGTCCCCCTGCTGGTTCCCATGATGACCGTATCCATGGTGACCGTATCCATGGCAACCGCAGCAGCAGCCGCACCCCCAGCCCGGTGGTGTTGCACCAGGAGGAGGATCTGTATGGAGGTTGGGGGAAGGGCCGCTCGTCCGACAGTCTCTATTCTGCAGTCAGCTCCAAACCCGGCCCTGACCTGGACAGCAGGGGAGAGTACAGGCTGGCAGACAGCAGCCCTCACGGTGGAGACCCATATAGAACAGACTATGATGCAAGAGAGCGGGAGTATGATCAGTACAACATTCAGGAAATTCGGGGAAGAAGCCCTGAGTACCAGCCTTCAGGGGATCCCCACAGGGGTGAGCAACCTTCCTGGAACAGCCGGCAGGAGGGGAGGGGGGAGCAGGGTTCTTGGAACAGCCGGCAGGAGAAGAGGGAGGGGAGAGACGCCAGGGCGAGCAGGGATGCAGGAAGGAGGGAGAGATACGCTGAAGAGAAGCAGGGAACGAGGGAGAGAGAGAGAGACACGAGGAGCCAGTCTGGAAGGGAAAGGGAGCGCTCAAGAAGCCGTGATCAAGGCAGGAGGGACTCACAAAACAGGAGGGAGCAACGTACATCGTCACGGGCACGAGATAGAGACAGGAGAGACTACGAACAGCAGAGTGACTTGCAGAGGAGTTTGGCAGACGAAATAAACAAGATTCGGCAGGACCCTGATCGAACTGACAGGCAGCGGAAAAACGAGCGCAGCAGAAGCAGCCGCGGAAACTCTCGAGATCAGCAAAGTGAGCGAAAACGGTCAGAAAAGTCGGCAGGCAGCGGTGCTAGTAGAAGTAGAACCAGCCAACAGCGATCGTCACCCAAGCCGTCGGGTAAAGACTCGAGAAGCGTGAAACGTAAGAGAAGCCAGAGTCTCAGTCCCAGACGTAAGTCTCGCGGCAGACAAGACGATGCGAGAGGAAGCCGCAGCTCAAGAGACAAGGAAGGAGACAGCAGAAGGCGGCGAAGCCCACGAGACAGCCGGCGTGATGACAGCAGAAGAGGTGAGTCTCGTGGTCGGAAAGAAGACACGAGAGAAAAGAGAACTCGCCGTCCAAGCCCTTCAGATCAAACAAACCGAAGGCAGCAGGAGATTGCAGATGAGGAAAGCAGCCAGATGTGGCCTCTGCAGCCTCCCAGTACCCTGGAGCAGGCATCCAACTGGGCCCTAGAAACACCCCAAGTTCATGATCAACATACGGGCCTGCCGCCGTGGCAGCCAGTTGGTACGCAGGGGAGTTATCGGGAGTTTGAGACGGATGCAAGCTCTGTGTATCGCAGCAACACTACTCAGGAAAGTACAGGCGGAATGGGGCCACAGACTGACTTCCACGGGGAAGGGACTAGTACTGACATGCCTCCTGGCGAACGAGGAAGAACTATAGTGGAAATCCAGCCAGCCGTAGAGACAGGTAATGCACCCGCTTCAGGCGCAAGAACAGACATGTGGGACGTTCAAAGTGCAGGAGCCAAAACTCAAGCAGAATCTCTCCAATCCCAGCCTAGCCCGGCTCCACAGAAAGGTGCGACACAAGCGAACCTGGTGGAGATTCCCTCCTTCCAGCAAGCTCAGGAGATGAAGAAACAGCGGAGCAAGAGCTCCTTGGAAGTTCCGTCCACCCCTCAACGTTTCCCTCCAAGCATGAGCTTCCCAGAGAAGCTGCTGATCCTATCGGAAAGCTACGGCGTCCGAACCCGACAAGAGGTGGAGAATCGGATCCACAAGTACGAGAAGGAGGTGAAGGACGGTTACCTGAACAACGTAACGGTCGAGAACAATGATGACAAAGCTGTAGAACACCTGGGGGAACACCTGCCGCGCGGAGGGCTCTGGAAGATCAAGCTGCTGCGGCGAATCGTCGTGGAGTGCCTCCCCAAGAAAACTGTGGAGATGAAGAACAAAATCCTGTGGCTGTGCAAGCAGCTGCTTCCGCCGGAGGGCATCGAAGTGACGGAGGACATCTTCACGGCGCTCCTGGCTAAGAGAGTCACGAAGTACGGCTTGAAGAAAGCGGCTCCGTGTCCAGCGACGGGGGCAAACCTGCAGCAGCCGGAGCAGAAACAGGTGAAGAACGAGGAGAAGCGAGACATGGTGGTGGAGTACCTGCAGAGGCTGGGCGTCCCGGCGACGCGCGAGGCCGTGAACGGGATGCTTCAGAACGAGCAGATGCTGGAGAACATTGAGCGGACGTTCTGGCTCCCGCATCAGGACCGCCGCCTCGTGGAGCGGTACCTCCGCCAGATCCGCGTCCCCATCACCCCCGAGGCCGTCAACAAGATCATCGGCAACCCCGACATCCTGGCAGACATCAAGAAGACATTTGGGTCTTCAAAGGAAGGGATCCCTTCCCAGCGCGGTAACGACGATCATCAGACTCAGAACAGCGCCGTGGCAACAATCTCCATGGCAACTGCATCACAAGAACCACCTGCAAGCTTGTCAATGACTCGGAAGCTCACACCCAGCAGCAGCACCAAGTCTGATGCCACAGAGGCCAGCCCCTACAAGCACCTCTTGTCATCCAATGCTCCTGTTCATCAGAACCATCCAGCAGCTCCCCTAGCGATGTCAGGCAGTACTGCAGCCTCTGTGATGTACACACAACCCTCTGTTCACATGTCTCAGGCATCTTCTATGGGCCTGCAGCAAGCACAGAACAGCAACACTTTCGGGGGCACCACACAAATACATGGACAGCACCAAAGACAGTTGATGCAAGGGGAGGGTGAACAACAGGAAAGACAGCAGGGTAGTGCACATGGAGGGTACAATGAGAGAGGACAGCAGCAAAGACAACTAATGCATGGGGAGGGAAGACAGCAGGCAAGACAACTGGACAGTTCAAATGCGGGGTACAACAAAGGGGGACAGCACCAAAGACAGATGGACAGTTCGCGTGGGCATTACATCGAGGGTGGACAGCAACCAAGACAGCTGATGCATGGACAGGGTCGACAGCAGGCAAGGCAGCAGATGCAAGGGGAAGGAGGACAGCACCAAAGGCAGCTGAACAGTTTGCAGCAAACACAGAACAACAACCCTTACGGGGCCCCCACACAGATACATGGACAGGGAGGACAGCACCAAGGACAGCAGATGCATGGCGAGGGTGGACAGCACCAAAGACAGCAGGACAGTTTGCATGGGGGGTACAGCCAGGGTGGACAGCAGCAAAGACAGCCAGATAGTTCACATGTTGGGTACATCGACCAGCAGCACAGAGCAGCAGGACAGCAGATGCACGGGGAGGTTGGACAGCACCAAAGACAGCACCAAGGGCAGCATGCGCAGAGTGGGCAGTACGTAGGTTATGACAGCATGGTGCCGAGGTCAGCAGCCGCAGAATACCATGGAACAGTGAACCCAGGTCTGCTGCCTTCCCAGCAGCAGATGTACATGTACGCATCACCCGCCGCCTTCCCCCCACAGCCTGGCATCTCAGAGCAGCTGCAACACTTCACAGCGCAGACACCCGGCCCGGCTGCTGCAGTGGAGAGCCTGGAAAGTACTCGGGTGTTTATCATGGATCTTTTCCGCCAGGTTAACCTGGCCTGGGTGCCGGAGGCTACTGTTCAGGAGATTCTGGGGAACCGGGAACTCGTGGAGCAGATCCAGCGATTTCGGGCGGTAGGAATGCCACTAGAACTGCTCGTCAACTACCTGAAGCAGTGTTTGCAGCTGGTCAACCGTCAGTAGGCAGCTGGTCAACTGCATTCAGCAGAATGTACTGCACCTGTGCAAAACCCATAATGTATTGTGCATAGCACTTCAGCATCTCATATAATTCATATATAAGGTTAACATATGTTTCCACAAGATGTCGTCCGCAATAGGCAAAATTCTTATTGACCAAACATCCAACGAAAACCGTGAAAAGTCAGGGTTTTGCACAGGCGCAGTATGTTCTGTCAAGGTTCTTTGGTCAACCGCCGTAGGCAGCTAGCCAACTGCAAGTCAGGTGTGAAGTAATCCTCACTGTGGACTTGACAGAGAAGACAGACACTGTGTATATGTGTATAGGCTTACTATGCTGTGGAAATTCCCCTAACTCTTTTTGACAAGGACAACAATCATTGGATCATTGCTTCATGTTCGGTCCTAAGGACTGCGACCCTTTCCAGTTAGTAGACAAGTCAGCTGAAAGTTCATCTGTGTTGGTAGAAGTCATCGTGAACCATTTAAACTGCAGATACATGCGCTATATGCAAAGATGCCAACCCACCACCTACATGTACTCCAACAACTCCCAAGTGTGGAGCCTGCGAAGGCCTTCTCATACCAACACAGATCACCCACCATGCCAGCAAAAAAAGGAACGGGAAGAAACTTGCAACTGCCTGCAATCACTGCACAGGAACTCTTTAAGATTCCAAGAACAAAGGACTCATTTTACACCTCTGTCATTCTTATTTCTGGACTGATAAAAGTTTCAGATTTGTACTGAGATGAGGTTATGTTTTGTTTTTTTTGTCGGAATGTGGGGGATATGCTGTGCTCTATTTTGGTTCAATGCTGTATTTCTGAAATGGGAAAGTGAAAACAAACCATTCCAGTAGACTTTATGTCATGTTCTATCTCAAGTGAAAGTTTGCAATCAAGATGTGCAACGTTTTTGTAAGACCTGCTTCAAAGTTTGTGTCTTATATTTGGGGTATGTATTCCTATTAAGGAATGATGGAATCGCCGATAACATTCCTTCTCTTTTTATACTGGGAAGTCTGTAATGCTAGTACTTGGTGACACCCCTTACTGTGCCATTCTGAACTTTTTGTTATGGGGCCATCCCCAGCATTTCAATGGAATAGACAAACTATTTCGTTCAAATTGTGCCAAGCCAAATTGTGTAATTATTAGTGATCAGTGTGTTTCTTTAGTTTGCCATAAACAGATATGTGTCCAGATGATGAAGTTATTTGTTAGATCTGTGAATGATGATGATGTCTAATGCTAAGGTCACAATTCTCAACCTAGGGCAGTTTCTGAAAACAAAAAGTATGATATATATAATACAAGGAAACAAAGAAAGTTTTCAAAAAACTAATCATGACTACTATTTGTGTATTTTGTTGACATGACTTATTTTTCGTTTATGCAAACCACCCGGCCAGGTCCTGGTTTGGAAATGTGACCTTAGCATAAGTTTTGTGGATGTACGTACTGATAGAGGTCTGTAAATGATACTGTTTTAAGTTAACCTTCAACATGCTTAGGCAGCTGTTTGACACTAAATTTGTGTTGGTTACGTGGTTAGGCAGCAGGAAAAAGGTTAAGAGTTGTGTATGTTCATTGCTGATCAAGGTAACAAGGCAGCCATTTGATACCAAGTATCTGTTATGTGGTTAAGAGAGAGTTGTGTATGTAACGATGCATGCTGGTAGAGCTACTTAACCTTCAGCAAGGCGAGGCAGCCATTTGACACCAAGTATCTGTTGGTTATGTGGTCAGGCAGCAGGAAGAAGGTTAAGAGAGTTGTGTATGTAGCGTTACATGCTGAAAGAGATATGTAACATTCAACATGCTAAGGCAGCCATTTGATACCAAGTATGTTTTGCTTATGTGGTTAAGGAAAAAGGTTAAGAGAGTGTACTAGTATGTACATGCTGATAGAGCCTTCATCGTGCTAAGGCAGCTGTTTGATACCAACTACATGTCTGTGTTATCTGGTCAGGAAAAAGGTAAAGAGTATGTTGTGTATGTACATGCTAGTCAGTATCTGCAGCAGTATGTATAGGCCATGTCTTGAAGTCCCAGTGCAGTAAAGAGAGATATACACAGCACAAACTGGCTGAAAGAAAGAGAAACATGTATGTAGCGGGAAGAAGGTTAACAGATGTATTCCCAGCAGACTGACTGCACTGGATTAGTTTTAGAGCTGAAGTTGTCATGATCAGTAGTTCCTTCACATATATGGTTCATTCATTAATAAACAAGAACTTTGTAGTCATGGACTAAATTGCATCCTGTTGTGCATTTCTATTCATTATGTAGTTCATTAAGAATAAGATAATTAATATGCTCCATCTGTCATTTCAAGGCAGAATGAATAATTCCAAGCCATGTATGATGTGGATTGATACATTTTATTATTGAAATCCTAAAGTCACACAAACAGAAAATACTAGCAAGACAAGGGAGGAATATCACAATTGACTTTTTAATACATGGGGTAACATCCGTGTCCATGATATCACCAGGGTCCATAATATCGCCACCTTGAGAAACAGTGTGCTTAAAGATATTTTTACTGCAACATACTTTTGGTATGCACTCCTGCACACCTCAAATGTACATACCTAGGGTGTGTTGCAGTAAAAATATCTTTTAGCGCACTTTTTCTCAAGGTGGCGATATTATGGACACGGATGTTAGATTTAAAAAGTTGAGAGTAATAGTTAGGTACATGTACACAGTACATTCAGTGTACAGGTTTGACTACTTTTTAATAAGTTTAATATATAAAAGTTTTTTAATAGTATACATTTTTAAAACTTATATTGAGCTAGATTTAAAAAGTTGAGGTATATTGTTGTACCCTGTATACCCTGACTACTTTTTAATAAGTTTAATATACAAAAGTTTTTTAATAGTAGAGTTGTACATTTTAAAAACTTATATTGAGCTAGATTTAAAAAGTTGAGGTATATATGTTGTACCCTGTATACCCTGGAGTATGTGTGGCACTCTGTGCAGCTTTCAAAGTAACTTCATACTTTTTGATTAGTCCATTTTTTCATCAGTCCAGTGTTGTAATATATATGATAAACCTCCAGTTATTGCTACACAAACTTTAAAAAGACACGAGGTAGATTTAAAAAGTTGAGAGTAATAGTTAGGTACATGTACACAGTACATTCAGTGTACAGGTTTGACCACTTTTTAATAAGTTAAATATACAAAGAGCTATGGTGCACTAAAAATAGTATTTACATTGGGAGGTCAGGGTCAGAAGTCACATGTACTTCATCAGTCCAGTGTTGTATTAACTAAAATAAATCTCCGAGTGCCAGCTAGTGATACACAAACTTTTTTTTAAAACTTCCTGAGGTAGATTTAAAAAGTTGAGGTAGGCTGAATCATTGCAGTTTCCACAGTTCCTGAGTTAACAAGTTGAGGTAGATGTTAGTTACTGGTAGAGCAGACAAAGCTCCTTGCTTCTAGTGGTACACAAAGTCCCTGAGGCTGTATACAGTGTTTTTCTCCAAAACAGGTAGATTTAAAAAGTTGAGGTAGCCTGAAGTGAAGCTTTGTGGATGTTCATCACTGCAGTGTTCTGTATTTTTCTCCATGTTACACGGAAGTTACAACAGTGCAGTGTTCCTGTATGTGTTTCTAGTTGCAGCTAGTGGTACACAAAGTCCCTGAGCATGGCAATTGGAAAAAAGTTGAGGTAGATTTTTACCTTTCTCCAAATTGAGGTAGGTTTTGTGAATGTTAATCACTGCTGTATGCATGTGTTTCTCCATGTTGTGGCTAGTGGTACACCAAGTCCCTGAGCCTGTTACAATATAATGTATTTGCGGCAATTGGTACACGAAGGCCCTGCACCTGGCATGGATCTTTTCGTTAGTTTTGAGGAAGTAAGTGCAGTTTTCACTCCCTGTAGTTTGCAGTTAGTGGTAGACGAAGGCCCTGCGCCTTGCGTGGTACTCCCCATCCTGGAAGCAGTGGCGCATGCGCTCCAGTTCCTCGTTCCTGTGCTTCTCTAGGATGGACCAGAGTGACGCCGTTGCCGCTCGCTTGAGTCGGAGGATGTTGGCAGCGTCGGACTGGAGTCGGAGGCACTTCAGGTGGATCTGGGCGTTCAGCTCGGCCGCGTCAGACCCGATCACATCATCCAGAAGGCCTGGGGAACACACAGGAGGGAGAAGAGAGTTAAAATCATCTTTTTTAAGTTTTGACAAACATACAAGACAAACAGTTAAATTTAACACCAAGGTTTAATCCTCTGTTTTTAACTGTTCAATCCCTTAATATGAGTTAAGGAACTCAGGGGACGCAAGGTACTTTAATGTAAGTAATAAACTATTAATAAAGTAAAAGTCTGGAATCAGTGCTTGACTTTTAGGGGTTTTTTTTTTACTTGAACATGAACATTTTTACAAGTCTGGAACCGGTCCAGCGAACTGGTACACAGCACTACCCCTGACCCAACGCACACCCTGACTCACCCATGTCCCTGGCCTTTGGGGCGAGCACCGGCTGGAGTTGTGTGGTGAGTTCCTCCGCGGCGGGGATTCCCACCCTCTGCGGCAGGGAGTAGGTCCAGTACTCGGAGCCGAACAGCGCCATCTTGGCGTAGTGCGGGTTCAGCACAACCCCCGCGTGACCCACAACCTGCAGAAACACGGAGGGACGCCATGTCACATTTTGTTTGTTTCGCAAAACCAGTAAACCGACTTTATAGGCGTAACACACCAGTTTTGTACACTAAGGACAAGCTGCGTAAGACCAGACTTCCATTTAACGTCCTATCCCTAACAGAAGCTTGGTACTCATTAACACCTGAACAGCGCCATTTTGGCGTAGTGCGGGTTCAGCACAACCCCCGCGTGACCCACCACCTGCAGAAATATGGGTGCCACATCACCTGTCAGCTGATTGCAAGTCCCAATTTATTATCGTGTTGGCAGAGAAAGTTGAGTCTTTAGGGCAGAACAATTACCTTTGCCCATAGAAGCCTATGGTAAAATACACTAAAACAAGTCCCAATGAAACTACTTTCTCACACTTCAATTTCAAAACTTCTTCTGCACCAGAGAGCCACAAAGTTGTGAAATGGAAAAAAATTTACCATTGTAGGAAAGTTTAGACCCTACCTGTTCCTTCTAGCCCACAATTCTCCAAGCTGGACCAAAATTTTCAAGAGAAAGAAGGATTCTCAAAGATATTAACTAGGAACTACAATCCTGTTTCCATTTGGGGGTCTCTATACTGTGCAACACAATTGTGGTGTCTGCCCTTTATTTCAGTTAAGTGTCAAAACTCTCACCCGATCAGCAGCGAGCGCCATCATGACCCCTCCGGCCCCCGCGTTCCCCTGCAGGACTGAAACCGTCACCTTATTCCGCAACCGGAATATCGCCTTCACCACGTCATCGATGGCTGTGATGTTAGCCCACGATTCGGCAGCAGCACATTCGGAGCTCTCGATCACATTCAAGTGGATTCCGTTGCTAAAGAAGTTGTACCTGAATAGAATAAAAAGTTAATTAAGTTGACAAGTTGGTGGTCGATAAGTTAATAAAATTGACATGATAGTGGTCGATAAGTTAATGAAGTTGACAAGTTAGTGGTTGATAAGTTTAAGTTGATAAGTTATTAAAGGTGATAAGTTGATAAGTTAATAAAGTTGATGAGTTAGTTGATGAGTTAATGAAGTTGACAAGTTAGTGGTCAATAAGTTAATTAAGTTGATAAGTTAATTGATAAGTTAACAAAGTTGATAACTTAGTTGATAAGTTAATAATGTTGATATGTTAGTTGATAGATTTATAAAGTTGATAAGTTATTTGATAAGTTAATAAAGTTGATAGGTTAGTTGATAAGTTAAGTTGATAGCTTAGTTGATAAGTTAATAAACTCGACAAGTTAGTTAATAAGTTAATAAACTTGATTAAGTAGTGGTCGATAAGTTAATAAAGTTGATGATAAGTTAGCACTTACCCGCCCATCAGGGCGACAACAGAGCATTCCGGATCCTTGTCCAAGCCCAACAGAACCTGCTCAAGCCGCTTGCACTGTTCCGTGCTCATCGCGCCGTTGTAAAAGTCGAAGTGCACGTAGCAGACGCCGTCTTGGCACGTCGTCCAGATGTCTTGAAACGTCTTGGGCCTGGCGCCGTAAGGAACGGGGGCGGAGTGGCTGATGGGAAGGGGAGGGAGGTCGGCAGAAGGAAGGACAGACGTGGCGGGAAGCTTCAGACTGGTTTTCTTGGGGGAAGCCTGCTAAGAGAAGGGTGTGTTGTTACCAGAGTTATCAACCAAGGATTGAGTTATTCAAGAATTCATTCTTTCCTACCACTATCGCAGAGTGGAACTTTCTGTCACCAAGTACAGTAGGGGCATTGTCATTAGATAGCTTTAAACAATGTTTAGAGTAAGAAGTTCAAGGGTTATCTGTATTGGTACAGCCAGTATAACCGCCCTTCAGTGTGACACACCAGCTTAACACACGGTTAGGTGTAACAAGTCGATCGGTGTAATGTAGCCAGCTGCCGCCGTGCCGCATGCCTGCGAAGCTGGTGTGTTACACCGAAGGATGGTTATACCAATACAAATACAGATATGAAAGAGTTTATGCCTGGCAGCTCTCAATAAAACAGTAAGTTTTGGTTAGCGTAAGCTACTAGCGGCAATAAACTGACCAGAGCAACAATTGACTTGCCCTAATACCATCACCAAAGTTCATCTGTGTTAGTAATTACATGTTTAAAGTTAAAACTTTTGATCCAACACGAAAAGTTCTCTCACCTGAGAGCTTTCAACATCGTCTACCAGATACCTTTGACCCAGTGTTGACATCACACTTCAAAGAGGCCACGTGACAAGCCTCACTGGGTCAGTCTACTGAGGAAGACCAGAGTGACTGGTCGAAAGCTCTAGATAAGAGAACTTTGTGTTGGATCTAAAATTTTAATTCTCAGATGAACTTTCATGATAGTACAACAGTTGACTTGTCCTCACCTTAAGATGTGAGATCCAGACGGCGGTGTCCCCTCCAGAGGACACCAAGATGGCGCCGTTCCTCCTGCCGATGACGTCACCGGGGTCAACGCGACCTTCCCGCGCCTTCTTCAGACGTCGCACCATGTCAAGGTCACCTTCCACGCACGTGCCGAACAGCGCGAACTCCTGCTGCTCATGGTGACCTGCGGTCAGATGTGCATGAAAAGTTTATTTGACATGAAAGTTTCTGACATGAAAGTCATCTGAGTTGGTAAAACACATGACGAAAATTAAACCTACTTCCAACGAACTTTGATCTGAGGGCTGACATCACACGTGGCTATATAAAGAGTCTCATGTCCACGCACAGCACTTGGGTCATAAAGCTGATGAAGACTGACGGAGCGATTCAGTCAAAAATTTCTGATGAGTTAATTTTTGTTGTTTAGTTGGAGAATAGTTAAATTTTCATAAAGTTCATTTGAGTTCAACTTGGCAACATCCGTTACAGGATGCTTTGAACTTTAGGAGTGAGGGACTCCAAAGGTGATGTGCCTGATCCTAACCCATTTAATGCATAGAATAAGATAATCACAACTGACCTTGCCCAGGCAGACGTAGCACACCGAGAGCGCCCGGTTGTGAGTCGCAGGCGCGCACGGCTCGCGCCACGTCCTCCGCCGGCTGCGCCCAGTGAACCTGTCGGTCCTCGGCTGTCAGCTTCCTCCGCAACTCACCTTTCACCTGGAAGGAAAGAATCGGCATATGTGACATCAGAATCTCAGCCATGTTGGTTTCGGGTACCGTAGTAGTGTAATGGTGGGGGGGGGGTATATAAGCGCTACTAACTGACCCGGACGACGGGTCTAGACCTTTTAGCTGAATCGTTAGAGCGTCGGGGCTGGTGCCCGGGTTTGGCATGGGTTCGATCCCAGGCCTGGGACCAGGACTCCGTGTCTTTCTGTTTCTACTCTCCTATTATTCTTACAGTGGTTCCCGCACCAGCCCTGGGAGTTCTGGCAAAGTTTGCCGCTCCAGGGATGTCAAATTCAGAATATTCATATTCGAGGACGATTCTTGAAAAGAAAAGAGTGTCAGTAGTGTACCTGTGGGGGGTTTGTAGGCGCTACCAACTGGCCCGCCCGTGGGTCTAGACTTTTTAGCCGATTCGGTAGGAGCGTCGGGTTTTGAAGCTGGTGCCCGGGTTTGGCGTGGGTTCGATCCCCGGCCCATGAGTGTCTTTCTACTCTCCTATTTTTAACAAGGAGGTTAAATACATACATACTAGTACACACATACCTCTGTGTGTGTGTAGTCCAGTGGTGTTGGTGGTACACCTCGCTCCAGAGCATCTATGGCTCCTAAAACGGACAGAACCGCGGCTTTGGTCACCTCCTTGCTGTACAGACTAGACTTGGTCCCCTGGCGGCTGACAGGAAATCTGCAGGCCGCCCAGATGTCTCCAGCGTCCATCTCATCTGCCGCCTGCAGTACCGTCACTCCCCACTCGGGGGCGCCCTCCTGCATCATAGACAAAGGCGGCAAAATTAGAAAGCGTTCTTCTGAGTTTTTGGCGACGCCTAAGTGGTGAACCTACTAGTATAGTATAGTGTAGTATAGTATAATATAGTATAGTATAGTATAGTATAGTATAGTATAGTTTCTTCCTCTTCTTCTTCTTCCGTTCCAAACAAATAAGGTCAATGACCTGGACCAGATGTCTGTCACCATGGTAACTCTTGGGCCCCTGTCGTCTTGCCAGACGATCTACAGCTTCAGTCATTCTCTGCGGGTAACATGCGGGTGCATGGTAACTAGTGTTGGGTTTAACATCATGTTGCAATTTTATAACAGGACGGATTTAGACTCCTGTCAGTCACCATATGTATATGTATTTGTGTATGTGTGTGTGTGTGTAGTAGTAGTAGTAGTAAGCCTTTATTTAATCTCGAATGCTTGTTCGGTACATACCGCTTTTCAACAAGGTCGAGGGTGAGGGCGGGGTCACGGAATTACAGATCAAACCAAAATATAATACAAAATCAGAACAAAATGCAAATCAAAATATAATACAAAAATAAATAGCAAATCATCAGTCCGTTATCAGTCCACACACACACACACACAGTGTGTGTGTGTGTGTGTGTGTGTGTGTATTTGTGCAAGTGTGTGTGTGTGTATGTATGTGTGTGTGCGTGTTTGTTTGTTTGTTTGTTTGTTTGTCCCGTACCTTGAGCGCCCAGTCGATGGAGGACGGCCCCCTGTCCCCGGGAATGCCCGGGTGTACGATGAGGACGGGCCGGGCCGGGTTGTTGTACAGGCTGGGCGGGACCTTCCGCGTCAGGAACGGGCACACCACCTATTAAACAAGGCAAGCAGAGATAGAATGGTGAAATATATGGAAAATGCAGCCAACTTTGCTATACGATTTTGTATCACTAATCGAGAGGGCCGGATTGCTGTACAGGCTGGACGGCACACGCCGGGTCAGGAACGGGCACAACACCTAGCGAGATATCAAAACCAGTGCATCAGTGAAGGTTAGACATCCAGGTAATGAGATACACCAAAAAACAGTTACTCAAGCAACTGGATAGGATTTTCAAAATCATATCCAGTTGCTTAAGTAACTGCTTTATTTTGGCAAAACCGGTGCAGTTACTTCAGTTACGCTGCAGTACTATACCAAGCTGCCATGTCTAGATCATGACATATCAAAACCGGAATATCCGCTGCAGTACCATAACAAGCCTCCAGGAAGATTAATATACAATTTTGACATCTAAACAAACAAACAAACAAACCAGGTCCGGCTGGTCCGCCTCCGCCGCTTGCGTCATCTCCTCGCCACGTGGGTTCTCGTGCACAGTCACGTGATGACCACGTGACGTCAGCTCCAGGTACAGCCTCTGTGACAGCCCGTTGAAGGAGTTGCACAGAAAAGTGACTTTTTGCGATTTTCCCGCCTTTTTTGCCGGATCTGGCGCGGCGAATTCGACCCACGGGAGGACCCCTGAAGGCTCACGGGAAGACAAGGCATGCTGGGAAGCCTCCCGCCACGGTGGTTGCTGGGATTCCCCCCGCCGCGGTGGTTGCTGGGATCCCCCCCGCCGCGGTGGTTGCTGGGATTCCCCCCGCCGCGGTGGTTGCTGGGATTCCCCCCGTCGCGGTGGTTGCTGGGAAGTTGGGCCGTGCGGAGATGACGTCGCCATGACGCGAGCGGTGACCCTCTGCAGGTACATCATGGGCCGCCAGGCGGCGCTGCTAGTCAAGGTGGCGATTCTGATCATTTTTTCCTGAGAGGCAACGACAATATTACGACTTGAGCAAAAAGTGAATTTTGTTGTGTCAGTGAAGGTTAGACATCCAAGAAAGATACAAACTGTTAGCAAGAACCTCCTTAAATACTAGTAACATATAGTAAGGTCGACTAACAGCTAGTCTGATCACTGATCACTGAATATCATTGTTAGCAGCCCAAAACATGAAACAGTTACTCAAGCAACTGGATATGACTTTGGAAACGGTCACAGCCACTACCTTTCGTCAGCAGCATCGGAGACTTGTGAGAAAAAGGAGGTTTATAAGTACAGACTATTGATTGATATGCAAATAAGTAGAGACAATTTGTTTTGAAAGTTAGACAAGTCAAAAGTTAGACAAACAAACAAAAGTTAGACAAGTCAAGGCAAGAATATTAATGATGCAAATTTATATAGTCAGACAACAAGTATCACAGTGTAAGAATCTATTCGACATCCCTGGAGCAGCACTCTTTGCCAGAACTCCCAGGGCTGGTGCGGGAACCACTGTAAGAATTTGGGGGGCCCGCAAGCCCTTTTCCGTAGAGCGTAATCGGCCGTTTTAATTCTACGAAGAGCGTAGACGGACCACTCTAATATTTTTGCGTAGAGCATATTCGGCGTTTTAATTCTACGTAATGCGTTGTAGCCACTTGGAATTTAATCGAGAGGTTTCCGAACTCAGCGTAGAGCGTTGTCGGGACCCCCATGCAGGGCCTCAGAAAGGGGCCGGGATCGAACCCACGCCAAACTGCGGGTACCAGGCTATCCGACGCTCCTCTAACGTCCGACGCAAAGATCTAGACCCATGCATCGGCCGGTAGCCCGGTGACCAGCCTTGTTGGGTTTAAGTCCGCTACCCAAGATGTAGCGGAACTTGGGGAGCGGACTAAAGGGGGGCCTGCATGGGGGGATAGTGATCACGAATTACGCAAAATTTTCGCCGCCTATTACGAATTACGTTAAAGTCTCAGAGCTGATTACGACTTTGCGCTTTGCGGCTAATGTACCTTTGCGAATTACGTTGATTTTTTGGGAGGCTGCCTACGAATTACGAAGACTAAAATGGCCTGATTACGCTTTACGAAAAAGGGCATGCAGGGGCCCTATTAAAAGCTAACAAGGCTGGACACCAGGCTACCGGCCGGATGACTTGGCTAAGCGCCTATAATTTCAAGGTATACCCCCCCCCCCCCCACTGTTACGAAAGTATCAAATTGGTAAGGCGGTAGCCATTTGCCACTCAAAAAAAACAAGACTTATATAGAGACATGAGAGAGGCACGCACATTGGATTGTGTAACACCAGCCAAGAGAGTACGGCAAAATGTACTCTCTGGCGGACCAACTCCCCTGGCGTGTTATCTCAGACTCTATTTGGCCGATTCCTACTCTTTCCAGCCGCCTCCCGAAGCCTGGTAGAGGCTACGGCAAAATGTACTCTCTGGCGGACCAACTCCCTCGGCATGTTATCTCTCTATTTGACCGATTTCTGCTCTTTCCACCCGCCTCCCGAAGCCTGGTAGAGGCTACAGTAAAATGTACTCTCTAGCGGACCAACTCCCCTCGGCATGTTATCTCTCTATTTGACCGATTTCTAATCTTTCCAGCCGCCTCCCGAAGCCTGGTAGAGGCTACAGCAAACTGTACTCTGTACCGGACCAACTCCCCCGGCATGTTATCTCTCTATTTGACCGATTTCTGCTCTTTCCAGCCGCCTCCCGAAGCCTGGTAGAGGCTAGTGTTACACAAGCTAGCGCAACGGGAGCTCGATCAAAAACATGGAACAGATGTGCAAAATGTAAACACGGCGGATACATTCCTATATATAAACCCGTTTGTGCCGGTATTTGTTATTTGGACAGTTCCTTGGACAAAATTCCATGACCTGGACCAGGACAACGGCCACAGGCAGGGCGTAATCGGCCGTTTCATTTCTACCTAGAGCGTAGACGGACCGCTCTAATATTGAATTGAATGAATGAAAGACCTTTATTGTACGTTTGTGCTCTAACAAGCTAAGTACAGGTCATGGATAGACAAGGAAAAGGATACAGCAATTGCACTTAAACTATACATACTAATATAATCTACTTTTTACATGTTCAACTTCTTCTCGCTTCTTGACGCAGTTATAATATTTTTGCGTAGAGCGTATTCACCGTTATAATTCTACGTAATGCGTTGTAGCCACTTGGAATTTATCGTAAAGCGTACGTAATCGAGAGGTTTCCGAATTCAGCGTAGAGCGTTGTCGGGACCTGGACCAGGACAACTGCCACAGGGAGAGCTCTGAGAAATGGCTAATAGTAATACGGTACCAGCCGAGCCCGCACACAGAGACTCAAAAACTCTTTCAGACCTTTAATATTATATAGCCTCCACCAGGCCTTTCTACTGGAATACGGGTCGTAGAATTCGGTAGATAGAAAAGATAGTAGAATTGGCCAAGGGAGTCCGGCCGCGGGAGGTAGTTTCTTTCCCTCCGAACTGCGCGGCCAGTCAAACCTACAAGGCGGCCAAACTCCCCTGGCAAATATTCTCCTATATATAGTCAGCATAGTTGGTCTGGTAGAGTAGAGACTACCTTTAATACAAGTCTATCCAGTAAGGCTGTTCTAGGACGTTCTTGTTTACTTTAGCGCCCATAGTTAGACATTCTGTATAGCTTTGCTTGCGTTTTCTCTGTTTTCAGTTTGTAAAGTTGATGTTCTGCCACATAATGATTGTACATTCAGTGTATTTTGTTGTTGTACATGTTACTCATGGTGCGAGCTGATTTTTTTTAATTAAAACTGTAAACTGTAAAAAGAACTTATAGCCATCGGCCATATATTATCATGCGAACACTAAACATTTTCTTGGAAAAAAAGAAACTGAAAGACAACTTTAACTTAAGCTATCGTGGCCACACTAAGTACAAGCAAAAAAAAAACATAGTACAGGTATGTACATAAAAGGCGTAATCATGTTGTTTTAGCCCACCACCCCAAAACAACTTACGGTACTTCTTGCCCGAATTCGTAATCATCCCGGAAAAAGCATTTTGTCGTTCGTAATCAACAACCCCTTGTTCCTCTTTAATCTCCTTGCTTTGATTAAAACATAATCAAATCAACAGTCCGGTCTTACGCAGCTTGTACTTACATGTACGAAGCTTAGCCTCCATAGCATGTCAAAAACTGGGGGTCTTCAGGGTCTTTGGGATCTTTTATGTGCTATTTTCTGATTGCATATAGGCAACATAGCCGGCCTGGTTGAATTACCCCCGTTTTTTTAGAACTGGGCTAATCAGAAAACAGCCGAAGACCACCAAACCTCCAGTTCTATAAGCCTGCTACGGAGGCTAATCAGAAAACAGCCGAAGACAACCAAACCCCCAGTTCTATTAGTATACGAACTGTTCCTGCTACGGAGGCTATACAAGATACAAAGCTGGTGTGTTGCGCTTAAAGGCATTTTTACCAGTTATGCGAAACAAACAAACAAAAAGCCGTACAGTCAATCATCTACATAGAACTACAAAAAAACACGTACCTGGAGGTCCAGTCGCTAAATACCAAGTGAAGTGACCTACTTTTTTTTAATAGACGAGGTTGCTTGACATCTGTCAATATGGCCGTTACGCGGCTTAGTCCCTGCAGCTGGTCAGTTATATATAATCTTTAAAATCCTTCTTTTTTCGCGAAAATTTTGCATATCATGGAACCGGCAGGACCAGGTTGGGTCTAAACCTTCCTAATTTGGCCGCGATTTGTTAATTTTACCAGTTTAGTGGGTGTGGTGAGATATTAAAGTACCGCTACATCGGGGGGTTGTCCACTGCCCTTCACAGCCCCGGCTGTAACAAGAGTTCTGGACTGACCGGATGGGGTCGTGTTGACCTGACCGGGCGAGTCAGATTGTGTAAGACCACAGCAAGGAATTCTTATGAGGGCCTGCAAGCCCTTTTTCGTAATCAGGCCGTTTTAGACTTCGTAATTCGTAGGCAGCCTCCGCAAAAATCAACGTAACTCGTAATGAGGGTCTGCATGCCCTTTTTCGTTAACCGTTATTGGCTATTTTAATTTACCGTTAATTGTTGCCGGCCCGCTCTAATTCAACGTTAAGCGTTATCAGTATATTCCTCGTGAAGCGTTATTGGTCATTTTAATTCAACGTAAAACGTTATTTGTCATCCTAAATTCAGCGTTAAACGTTAATGAATAATTCTTCGTTACGCCTAATTTTGCCTTTCAAAGTGCAGGAAAATGCGTCAATGAAGGTTTTAAAATACAAAATTTCCCGGGGGAGAATGCCCCCGGACCCCCCTTCATTGCTCGAGCCTTTGGCGCTCGACTCGCGCTTCTGCGTTCATCCCTTCGGCAGTAGCCAGAACCAGCTTTCCCGTCAATTTCCGGAAGTTTGCGGAGAGTTACAGAATTTCTTCAACGAATCCGTCAACCTTGACAGGCAAATTAACAAAAGTCTTGAGAAACATCAGAAGGACCGACAAACACTCTCAACACCATGATTTGCCTCTCAAAACGCGGGAAATTGCGTTTTTGAAGGTTAAAAAAGCCTACATTTCCCGGGGGAGCACTCCCCGGACCC
>NW_017803269.1:208286-210553 GCF_001625305.1 Branchiostoma belcheri | reverse complement strand
CCCCCCTAGATTACGAGTGCCTTCGGCGCTCCCCTCTCAAAATCCATCGGTAAAACTGGGCAGACTGAAAAATTATGCAAGCTGGCCGACGTCGACCCGGACTCCCCTGTATTTGTGGACGCACTCGGGGACCAGGGCAGGTGGGAAACACAAGGAACACATACCTTTAATGCGTGCTTCATTACATGTAAGGTATACGTAATTTTGTCTGTGATCACCTTTTCTCACGAAGCGAGATACCAAATCCAGTGCAGCTCGAAAAAAAGCCTTTCAATTTACCGTTAAGCGTTGCCGACCGTCCTGAATTTACCGTTAAGCGTTATCGGCCCTGCTGAATTTACCGTTAACCGTTACCAGGACCCCTCCCCCCCCCATGCAGACCCTCCGTAATAGGACATTTAGCCGCAAATCATAAAGTCGTAATCAGCTCTGAGACTTTAACGTAATTCGTAATAGGCGGCGTACATTATTTTGCATAATTCGTAATCACTACACCCCTATCGGCCCTATGTGATCATATATGATGACAGCAGTCTAATCCCTCCTGCTATGAAATTGCAACACGATGTAACCCAACACTAGTCACTATGATAATAGTCTGGTTCGGGTCATTGAGGTTATTATTTGGAGAAGAAGAAGAAACGTAGCAAAAACTAGATAGTAATATTAGCGGTTGCTAATATAGACAGGTTTGCGTTGTACATAGTCATTGTAGTGTAACTTACAATATGTTTTTTTGTGTGTGCTTTACCTTTTACAGGGTTCCTTCTCATCCTTTTCTAATCCCCACTTACCTTGTAAACAATTTCGTCATCAATATACTAACAAAAGAACAATAGTTACACCCAAAACAAAATTTCACTTCTTTATGACTTCTCTATGCCCCATGACCTTTAACCTTTTGAGGGTCATGCAGGCGTCAACAGCGCCCTCCCCACGCCTTGCCCACCTACCTACCGAACTACCTACCTACCTACCGAACTACCGAACTACCTACCTACCGAACTACCTACCTACCTACTACTACCCTCGCAAATGCAAGGTGATGTTTCTGCACTTCTCAAAAACTGTGCCACCACTACCCTCACTAAAAATTGACAACTACCCCCTAGTACAAGTTCAAGTAGCTAAACTCCTGGGGCTCCATATACAAGGTAGCAGGTCACAGTATTAATGGGCGACCCCCGGGGACGATGACGCGGGTATAGAAAGTAGTGCAGCGAATATTCTTGAAGGCTGGGTAGAAAGCCTGATAAGAGCGTCAGCCAGATGTAAATTGTGCTGTGTGGTGTAGAAATGTATCGGGTTTGAGACTGTATGATTTGATTTGTGAAGGTTTTGCAGTTCGTGTATAAATGCGCCGTATTGTGCAACTGGCTTTCCGGGTGAGTCGGCTGCAGTTCAGGTCACGTCCGTAGGAGGCGATTTCAAAGTGTACGTTACGAGCAGATACGCCGACAGGATTTTTTGGTTTCTAGATATTTTGTAGTTTGTACCTTCTTCTCAAACATATTCGATTTTCGTATTTGTGAAGTGCACCCTGCTATAATTTTTACCGCGTCGAAGTGAGTCATCTTGGGGTCCTTAACTATAGAAATCCCCATAGGGCGAAAACTGTGTTCTGCTACCACAAGCTGACCTAAAATGAAACACCCAGGTGGACCACATGGCCAAGAAAGGAAGCCAGAGGCTTTTCTTCTTGAGAAGACTCAAATCTTTCGGAGTTACTAGAGAAGATCTTGTCACCATATATACAAGTTTTGTCCGACCCACTTGTGAGTACGCTGTCCCAGTTTGGCAACCAGCCATTACACAGTCCCAAAGACGTCAACTGGAAAGAATACAGCGAAGGGCTTTTCGAATCATCCTTGGGCCTGACTACACAACCTATACTGACGCTTGCAACACGCTATGCCTCATGACACTACAGCAAAGACGTGAACACCTTTGTCAGACATTCGCAAGAAGACTACTACAGTCTGAGTCCTACCGGAATTGGCTACCCCCCTTCCGGGGAGACGTCAGTGGTAGAAGAACAAGAAACAGCAGCCTATTGGACACTATTAAAACACGAACTAATCGTTACAGGAATAGTCCCATACCCTATCTTGTAACACTCTTCAACAATAATGCAACCAGTATTTGCAGTTTCGATTCAAATATGTTGTAATGCACATATGTTAAGTTTGGGAGAAGAAATTCATTAGATTTTAATTCTTATGTAAAGATCTTTACCTGACCTGAATTATCACCTTGAACGTATTAGA
>NW_017803269.1:189632-208231 GCF_001625305.1 Branchiostoma belcheri | reverse complement strand
CCCGGGCGGGCCTGCCCAAGTCAAGTGCCCGGGCGGGCCTGCCCAAGTCAAGTGCCCGGGCGCATAGATCGTTGTCGGGACCCCCCTTGCAGGCCCCCTTTCCTGAGCTGTCTCCTGAAGTCTGGTAGAGGTTATACAGCTAGAACTTAATGGGTAGACTCAGACGTGCCCCTCTGGGCAAAACCTACAATTGAAGTTGACGGCTGCAAATTAGAGGTAGGAGATCGGGTCGCGCAGTTGGCTGACCTGTAGGCAAGGCTAGCTTCCGTTGAGGTGACACACCGAGCCTCGGGTCATCCCACAAGTGTATAGTATGTCGTGGAAAAATGTTCACCCCACACAGAAGTCCTCACACAGAAGGAAAAGGTGTCATTTAATGGATATGACCAGAGCTATGGGATATGACAATTAGATTAGATCAGGATAGGTTGAAAGTGAGCTATAATTAACGTTTTGATCAGATACTTCAATTATGTTCCTTGGTTGGGTGGAGGACAGGGGATTTCAGACAGATGGAGAGTCGCAAGCGACGGCATTGTTAAGTTCAAGCAGCCTGAAAGGCAGGTCGTAAAAACGTTTACAAACGCCTATACAGTCACTGTATAATGGACTGGTAAGCTTGAAAAAAACTTACAATTTCCATAATGAACTTGAAATCAGGAAGTGTACTCATATCAAAACTTCATGCCACTTATCCCACCTACTAACCCCTGTACTTGAGGACAATCTGTCGTCCCTAGGCTCGGCCTCGACAAGATCCTCAAGACCACCCTACTAATACCAAAGCCTCACCATCTCATCATAAAAAAAAACAACTTTAAAGTTCCGCCGCATTATGTCCGCCAAGTTTCCTTCCCGTCATGCTAAGAAAATTACGTCAAGTGCTAAACACAATCAGACTCGCCTTTATTACGTCAAAGCCATCGCCTCTATACACTTCTGCCAAAATGAACACACAACCAGGTAGGCTTTCAGTTACTGCTCTTTCCAAACATACCGCTAGGTGTCGTCCTTACACTGTAGGCCTGTGACAGGTCCCACAATGCACCTCACTCAACTTTGACCTGCCCCATTGCATGACGGGAAACAAAATGGCGGCGCCCATAAAATCCAGGTAAAATAGAACAGGTTTTGCTATCGCAAACCTGTAACAAGTTGAAATGTGATCTTATTGACCTTGGCACCTCCGTCCTCTAAAAATTGAACAAAGTAAAAACAAATGGCACCCCTCCAAGTCATCCGAAATGGAACATTCCGAACCGCGCTAACTACGTCATCACCGGCCGCGCCCTTCGCGCGCCTGACGTCACGGAGGTCAGAGTTCACCGGGAACCGGGTTCTGTTCCTTACATATATAAAAACTGCGATGAAATTCTGGTGAAAAATGCGGTAGTTTTGGGTGAAGTTTGCGGAGAATGGAGCCGATTTCTCCCATCCTGGCCGCCCCAAGCCCTACATGGGGGGAGGTGAGTGGATAAAACTGATAAAACCGCCCGATTTCTGTGGAAAAACTGTCCCTAGTCCGGGTTTTGTGTCGACAGTTGATGCGGAAGTAACTTGCTAGCCTCTACCAGGCTTCAGACACTTGCACTCTTCCAGCTTCTAGCAAGGACAACAAGGCACCAAAAATTATTAGAGAGAGACAAGTTGACTCTGAACTGAACCAAGCGCAAACCAGCACCAAGAGACCACGTTTAGCGAGATATTAGACGTTAAACAAGGACAACAACAACAGAACCAGTTTCTAGCCTCTACCAGGCTTCAAAAGCGGCTGGAAGAGTAGAAATTAGGCAAACAGACAGATGAAATGCAGCTCAGAGTTCGGGAGGGTCAAACAGTACTTCATGTTATCTGTCATTTGGCCAAGTTCTACTCTTTCCAGCCGCATCTGAAGCCTGGTAGAGGCTAACCGATTTTGCCAAATTCTACTATAAATCAGTTACCTTTTAGGAAGGCCTGGTGGAGACTATACCAGGGGGTGTCTGTGTTGAGGTGTATGTGTTTGTGTTTGTCTTGACTCTGAACTGAACCAAGCACAAAGCAGCACCAAGAGACTAGGTCTGGCGAGATAATGTAATTCACTTTATGTTCACGTGTTAATAGCTATGTTCACGGTCTGAGAAAAATGTTCATAGAACTATATATTCCCGGTGGCGACAGGTGCAGGAAAAAGAAAGTCCTGGAATTATTTGTTTGTTTGTTTGTTTGTTTGTTTCGCATAACCGGTAAACCGCCTTCAGGCGTAACACACCAGTTTTGTACATGTGCGCACATGTACAAGCTGCGTAAGACCGGACTGTAAGTTTTGAACCACTCACACCGGGAAGATCCCCTACTCTTTTCGATAAGTGCGGTGGGTTCTTTAACGTGCGTGGGGTGTGGCTCTCCCAAACACGGGACCTCCATTTAACGTCCTATCCGAGGGACGTCCCTAACCGAAGCTAGGTACTCATTTTCACCTGAGTGAAGTGAGGAAAGTCGTGTAAAGTGCCTTTCCCAAGGGCACAAGATCGGTGACATGGGCAGGGTTCGAACCCACAACCTCTGGGGTGTGAGCCGAACGCGCTACCGACTGCGCCACACGACCCCACTGTAATGATAAGTTCACAGTACAGAAATGACTGTGAAAACAGTGAACATAACAGTACAGGGAAAAAATCAGGAAGTACAGTGTTAGACATTAAACAGGGACAGCAATAGCAACCAGTATACAAACTACCCCCAGTCTATTACTAGTACGTGTTGAAATCAAGATCAAAAATTTTCATAAACATTCTTGAAATTAACACAACACAAAGTGTTAGAAAATACATTTGATCCTGACATATTAAAGGTGTGCAGAGATTTTGTAAAATGATCTTCCAAGATTTTATTTATGACTCCTGAAGGAGAAGTAGAAGTTATCAGATGACCTCTGAGTGTGACCTTGTGTTCCGAAGCTGTCCCTCACTAACATCGTTAGGCCACTAACGTCGTTAAACTGGTAATGAGATTTCTTAGAGTACGTCAGCTAGCTTCTGTTCCTGCTACTGGAATCAGAGTAGGCTGAGACATAATCTAATCTTCACTATTCAGCGTAAATCGTGTTACGGTTGTTGACTTGTGCCCACAATAACATTACGGAGGGCCTGCATGCCCTTTTTCGTTGACGTAGTAGGCTTAATCAGGCCTTTTATATCTTCGTAATCCGTAGTTAGTCACCAAAAATTATCGTAGTTCATAATCAGTACATTAGCCATAACACGTGTTTGGTCGTTTTCATTCTACATAAAACTTAGGCAGTTACCTTTATGCTACGTAAAATGTAATCCATAAAGTACTCCATGATTCAAAAATAAGCCCAAACCCAAACCTCTGCTTGGAGAGTACATGTATTTGACTAGAAATGTTCAGTCACTGAGCGTTGTACATTGGAGCTCCCATAATCCCCCAGTGCACACAACATGGCTGGTGTGTATCTAATTACAGTGACTAAAACTTGTCTGTCAGGTCTCCATTTGTCCTTCAGGTGACCTTCAGTTGGTTCCCTCAGGTCAGGGGTCAATCTGACACTGACATTCTATAGACAGAATTAGGTGATACGTGGGTTTGTTTGTTTATTTGTGCTGTTTGTCCTACAGGACAGCGTGACCTTGATCCAAGCTGTACAGCGAGGTGATGTCACAAAGGTCAACGACCTCATCAAGAGTGGCTGTGACGTCAATAAGAATGAGGAGGTGAGATGAAGCGCCTTGTTTAAAGGTAGGAACTAACCAACTAAACAACAGGGAGGCTGAAGTGCTGGCCAGCTCCAGTTTGTCTAGTTTCCTGCTCATAACCATGTATTTCCAATGCCGTGCAGACCTTCCTTGGTGCATCAGCAGTTTGTACACAGAAGTGCTATCCAGCTCCAGTTTGTCTAGTCTCCTATTCATAACCATGTACTTCGCCTTCCCCACAGACCTTCCTTGGCGCATCAGCAGTTCACGTTGCAGCACTGATGGGGAACACAGAGGTCCTTGACCTTCTGCTGACCTTGGGGGCAAAGGTCAATGTGAATGACGGGGTATGCATGCTCAGAGTTTGTTTTCTTTCAAGTTTCTTTCTTTCTGTTCACATCAAAATTCTTTAGTTTAAAGGCAAATGTTTCAATTTTTTTAAAATCTTAATTCTGAGGTTTCTTTCTTTCTTTCTTTCTCTCTTTATTAATTCAACTTGCAACAGCAATACAGGTGGAATATTAGGTTTAAAAGTTTGTTTCTTTCTGCTAACATCAAATTCTTTAAAGACAAAAATTTTGAGGGTTTTTCCTTAACGGTGAAATAAGTGGCTAGGCAACCAGACACAGGTCAAAAGGTCATAGGTTAGATTCCTGGCTAGACGTTGCGTTCTTGGGAAAGGCACTTCACACCACTTCCCTCACCCAGGTGTAAAATGGCTACCAGACTTCAGTTAACTAAGGCGGTAGAAGGAGAGGAAGGGGCTCTGCTTTCCTGTGCCTCCCCCCATAGCACATATGGAACCCCCCTAACCTACATGTATCCCCCCCAGGGCACATATGGAACCCCCCTGACGTATGCAGTGATGAAGTCCCAGGCTGACTGTGTGCGATCACTCATCAGCCACGGAGCGGAGGTCGACGACCTTTCCACTGAGGTAGGATGATTGACAGTTTTGATTGACAGATAATATTTGATTGACAGATAATATTTGATTGACGAAAAATATTTGATTGACAGATTTGATTGACAGTTTGATTGACAAGTTTGATTGACAGGTTTGATTGACAAGTTTGATTGGCAGACATGCTTGATAGCCTCTACCAGGCTTGGGGAGGCGGCTGGAAAGAGTAGAAATTGGCCAAATAGAGAGATAAGCATGCTAAGGGAGTTTGTCTGTTGAGAGAACAGTTCGCCGCACCCCAGCTTGATTGACAGATAATAGTTGATTGACAGGTTTGATTGGCAGTTTGATTGGCAGATAAGGTTTTTTTGATTGGCAATTTGATTGGCAGATAAGATTTTGATTGACATCTATGCCCTGTATGATTGACAGATGATGGAGAGCCTGTGGCGGCTGGCTGTGGATGAGGCAGATTTGATTGACATGTGCCCTGTATGATTGACATGTGCCCTGTGTGATTGACGTGTGCCCTGTGTGACTGACATGTGCCCTGTGTGACTGACATGTGCCCTGTGTGATTGACATGTGCCCTGTTTGATTGACAGATGATGGAGAGCCTATGGAGGTTAGCTGTGGATGAGGCGGAGGTCGGCAGGTTCGACATTTTGAACCACCTGCTGGAGAACTACGAAAAACCACATGACACCAGAAAGGTCAGAGGTCAGGCCCAGAGGGAGCCAGTTTTTGTTTGATCTCTGTGTATTTTGAAAACAGTTCATTTTGAATTCGCTCTCCTGATAAAAGCTTGCTTCGTACAATGTAGCATGTTTCGGTACGCAAAAAAACAGATACTCAAGCAACTGGATATGGAAACAGTCAGACATTTCAGGTAGAGTTGTCAGAAAAGCAGGTTTATAAGTATGAACAATTGATTGATTTGCAAATAAAAGAAGACGATTCCTGACAACTCTCTAGTGTCACTGACGAAATGTAGTGGATGCTACCTGAAACGTCTGACCGTTTCCAAAATCAAAATAAATTTTGTCCAGTTGCTTGAGTAACTGTTTTTAGCATATCTTATTACCTGGATGTCTAACCTTCACCGATGCAGATGTTTTGACTTTTTAATCTTTAAAACTGACTTTTTTTTCCCCTGCTGTCCAGCTTGTAGAAAACATCTCCCGGATGACCAAAGCATGTGACGTTGAAGTCCAGACTATGGAAGGGCGGATCGAAGCCGTCCAAACGGCGGGATTTCCCGAACTTTCCCGCGCTCTCGACCGCGACCGGCTGGACCACGTGAAGGAGTTCCTGTCCATGCGCGTCGTGGCACACACCTTCGAGGACGTCGCACTCTCGGTTTGTTTGTTTGTTTGTTTTTGCTCAGTTTCTTCCTCTTCTTCTTCTCCAAACAAATAAGGTCAATGACCAGGACCAGACGTCTGTCACCATGGTAACTGGTGTTGGGTTACATCATGTTGCAAGTGCCATGCAGAACTGAGTTCAAGAGGGGCTGCATGGTCACCATATATATATGAATGTGTTTGTGTAAGAATAACCAGCCCCTCAAACTCTGTCCTGCTACTTGCTACATACAGTAATGTAATCCAACACATGTTATCTGTTAATGTAGGTGCGTTCCATATCTCGTGAGAAGCCAGTCCATACCCTGTACCTGCTGAACACCATGAAGCCAGGGTTTACTCCCATACAAAGCTTTCATATATGGTGCCCAGCCCCTCAAGCACTGTCCTGCCACTTGCTACATAATGTATTTTTTTGTGCCTAATATGTGTTATCTGTTAAACCAGGTACGTTCCATCTCTCGTGAGAAGCCAGTCCGTACACTATACCTGTTAAACACCATGAAGCCAGGGTTTTTCCCGTACGAAGCCTTCCAGGAAGAGAAGTGGTCGAAGCTGTGTTTGCTGATGGGCGTCAATGGCGAAATACGCAAGGTTCCCAGCATGCCGTTCCACAGGTGGGTGATGGACAGCTCAGTCAGACAGCAGAAGATAGCTTTAAACAATGTTTAGAGTTAGTTGTTCAACAAGTTGTTTGGTGTAATGTAGCCAGCTGCCGTTGCGCCACGTGCCTGTGAAGCTGGTGCCATACAGGCTTAATACAGATACAGAAGCTGGTGTGTCACGCCAAAAGGCAACAGGGGGCTAGTCCACTGGTAGTGGTGTGTGTTTATCTCCCATACTCTTTCCCACATGCTGAGTGCTAAAGCCTAAGGAAGCAGAGAAAGCAGTATGAACTAAGTCTTAAAGTCTTTCAGCCAGGGATCAAACTCACGACCTACTGAATGCGAGGTGAACACTCTACCCACTTGGCCATTGCACTGGTCATTCTGTATGTACATAATTTATACACACATGTAAGTCTTTCTGAATGCTGTCCCCTCCTCCCCCCAGGTCCAAAACTGTGTCATGTGAAATGTTGTCCCCCCTCACCCCCATTAACTTTTTAACTCCCCCCCAGGTCCCAGCTGACTGTGCTGGTCCTGCTGAACACCCGCCTCACCATGCTGCCTGATGACATCGGAGAGCTGTCCAACCTGGAGGTCCTGAGGGTCAGCTTCAACCACATACGCAGGTGACGATCTCGCTCTCTCTTCTTTCTCTCTCTCTCTCTCTCTCTCTCTCTCTCTCTCTCCCCCTCTCTGTCTCCTTCTCTCTCTTTCTTTCTCTCTCTCCGTCCCTCTCTGTCTCCCTCTCTCTCTTTCTCACTCTCCTTCTCACTCTCCCTCTCTCTCCCTCTCTCTCCCTCTCTCTCTCTGTCTCCCTCTCTCTGTCTCCCTCTCTGTCTCCCTCTCTCTCTCTTTCTTTCTCTCTCAATCCTTGCACATTTGATTGCAGGAGTTGTTTAAAGCTTTCTAGTGATGATGCCCCAACGGTGCTTGGTAGCAACGAGTTCCACTCTATGATAGTTCTTGGAAAATACAAGTTCGATAAACAACTCAATTCTTGGTTGATAACTCTGATATTTGAAGGCATGACTGTTTCTTGTTCTTAGTTGTTATTCATGTACCTCCACAGCCTGCCGGTAGGCATTGGGAAGTGCCACGCACTCCGCTACCTTGCGGCTGACCACAACTCACTCCGGGAACTTCCACACGAGCTCGGTCAGCTGGCCAACACGCTGGTGTCCCTGTTTGTCAACAACAACGAGGTAAATACTTACTTACTTACTTACTTAATTAACATCTTCATCCCTCGCAAGGTTGTGTACATCGTATACCAGATACCTTTGACCTAGTGTTCACACTTCATAGAAGCCACGTGACAAGCCTCACTGGGTCAGTCTACTGAGGAAGACCAGAGTGACTGGTCGAAAAGCTCTAGATGAGAGAACTTTTTTGTGTTGGATCAAAAGTTTTAACTTTATACATCTCTTTATTCCAGATCACGAAGCTGCCGTTTGAGCTGGGTTTGCTGCGTCAGCTGCGTTACCTCCAGCTGCAGGAGAATCCGGTGGAGTTTCCGCAGCCCAACATCCTGGCACAGCCACTGCAGCACGTTCTGGCGTACCTGCGGCCGTACCTGGGGGAAACCGTGGAGGATCGAACTGTGCGGGTTGTCCTCATGGGGGGCAAGGTGAGTGTGACCATCTGTCACCATGGTAACTGGTGCTGTAGCAGACACCCTGTGATCTTGGGTTACATTATGCAGCATGTGCTGGCGTGCCTGCACCTGTCCGGTTGTCCTCATGGGAGGCAAGGTAAATCGGGGGTAGATAAGATATATTTATGATGACCAGCCCGTCCAACTCTGTCCGGCCACTTGCTACATAATGTAAGCCAACACTACATGGTGACCAAGATTAAGAAGAGTACACTCTTCTACATCTTCTACATGTAGCTAGAACTTTGCAGTTGCTGTAAACCAATGATTAGCCAGGAGTGTTACAACCCGGGCTATTGTTTACATCAGCACATGATAGAAAAGAAAAAAGAAAGAAAAACTTTTTTCCTCCCAGGGTGTAGGGAAGACGACCTTGTTGCAGGGCATGCAGCGTAAGTACTGGATCGGAGCCGTGCCGGACCCGGCGAGAACCGACTACATCATTCATTCATTCCTTCATTCTTTCATTCCTTCATTCATTCCTTCATTTGTTCCTTCCTCCCAGGGTGTAGGGAAGACGACCTTGTTGCAGGGCATGCAGCGTAAGTACTGGATCGGAACCGTGCCAGACCCGGCAAACACCGCGTACATCGACATTGCAGACGTCAACCTGCCGGAGATACAGGTCAGGACTCTCAGTTGGTTATGTTTGCCAGTATGTTGATTGTTATGTCTTACATACAAATACTGTAGAACCATACTAATAAGCCAATATTGGATGGATTCTAGACACTATAGCAAAATTTCAGTCATTCTTCTTATCTGTCTTTATTCCTCCCTTGGGAGAGCATTGGAATGCACATATTTACAAAGAGAAAGCCATGTCACTGTTACGAAGAGGATGCCATGTCACTGCATGTGTTCTAGCAATCTTGCTTGATAGAAAATAAAATGCAATTTCCCATATATTCATTCCTTCCTTCATTCATTCACTCGTTCCAGCTGCGAGTGTTTGACCTTGCGGGAGACGACGGTGCCACGTTCCAGACCCAGCTGCCCTTCCTCCCGCGCCGCTGCCTCTATCTGGTGACCTTTGACCTCAGCGTGGAGGTCGTTGACCCGGACAGTGACCTTACGGACCGACTTGAGGCTTCGCTGACGAAGATCGGTGAGCACGCTCCGATGGCGTACGTGATTCTGGTGGGGACGCACGTCGACGACAAACGACTAAACAAGGACATCCTCGACTACACATGGGGCAAGGTAAGGGCAGTATAGGAGTTCCATGCCTGAATGGGTTGGGGTTAGGATCAGGCTCAGTTTTTGATAGTTCTAGTGCTAGTTCTGTCTAGTTCTAGTTCCACAGGAAGACTATCAGTGTGAAGTTGAGCTAATTGTCAATCAAGATTTTGTCCTTTCCCCTTGCTGCTCGAGAAAATGGATGAGAGATAGTAGATGCTGCCTGAGATGTCTGGCTCTTCAGATGATCTATCTAGTTTCTTGACTAAGTTTGTATTTTTTACATTTTCATTCTAACCCATTCTTCCCTTCCCTCCCACAGGTGAACGCGTTGTTACAGCGAGCGCGCCCGTCCCATCGTGAAACGTTTAGTGGCGAAGCTTCCATCGGGAACTGCCTGCTGTGCCAGAAAGCCGACCATCTCTACCGCGTGTCCGAAACCCGTAACGGGCCCGGGTACGTCACGGTGGACAGCTTTCGGCAGCGGAGCCCGTCGGGAGACCTCGGGCGGAGGTGGAGCTTTGGGAAAGCGGACGAATTCGAGTCTCCGCACATCCTGGGCTACTTCGAGGTAATTTTGTTAATATTTGTTTGTTTGTTTGTTTGTTAGCTTTAGGCGTAACACACCAGTTTTGTACATGTAAATACAATCTGCCCAAGACCAGGCTGTAAGGTTTGAACCACTTACACCGAAAAGAATCGCTACTGGTTTAATCAGAAGCAATTGGTCATTAACTATCCTGATGAAGGGGACAGTGGTTGTTGAAAAGGTGATCTCTGTGTTGGAATAAAGTTCTACATTTTAATATGATGAATTTACACAGATGAACTTTTGTGATAATGTTTGGTTTCATCTGTAGGTAAGCGGCAAGCAGCCCTGCCTGAAGCCACTCTTCAGTATCATTAACCGGATCCACCACGAGAGCATCAAACAACTCAACAACAAAATCTATCCAGTTGCTTCAGTAACTGTTTTTTTGTGTGTCGTATCTTTTTCATTCCGTTTGGTTTTGGTTTTGTTCGTCCATAGGTGAGCGGCAAGCGTCCCTGTCCGAAGCCTCTCTTCAGCATCAGTAACCGGATCCACAATGAGAGCATCGAACAGCTCAAATACGCCATGGAGGGTTACGCCCAGCTTCTGCGTGATCCTTGCCCCAACATCCCGAAAAAATGGAGCGAGATGATCCGATTCCTGCGCTACGAAGCTCCGACACAAAACGCCCACCTCCAGACTCACCCAATCATGCCGTACGTTTGTTCTTCTTCTTCCTTTTAATGCCCACGATCATCATACTGATCATTCTGGCATGCCAATTCTTGGCAAGACTCCGGATTGTAGAATTTGTACCATCGCACACCGGGGCATGCCCCTACTCTTTTTCGAAAGGTGTGGTGGGTTATTTAACGTGCGTGGGGTGTGGCTATCCCAAATACGGGACCTCCATTTAACGTCCAGAATTGCCCTGAGGAAGGTGACAGACAGTCACCGAAACGTCGGCTGAATAAAAGCCTCGGTTGTGTAAAAATAGTCTCTTTACTTTAAGTTAACCAAGAATGTTCCTGCTCCAGGTTTGACGTGTACTGTGCCATCGCGATGACGTGCGGGATTCTCTCAGAAGAGGAAATCACTGTGATGACTCAGCATTTCCACCAGCAGGGCGTCTTCCTGCACTACTCCGACGCGCCACAACTGGCCAATCACGTCTTTCTAAGCACCAAGTGGCTGACCAATCAGCTGGGGAAGCTCCTGTCACATGACCGGGAGAATCCACCAATCAGCAGTGAGGGATACCTGGAGCACAGCCTCCTGCCAGAGGTGTGGCCTGATGTGGAGGAGAGGTACCATGGGATGCTGCTGGACCTGTTCAGACATGTCCGCATCAGTGTCAAGGTAGTTCAATTAACTAAAAATTCTAGCAAAACTGCCATACCATACCATCATGGGCAGCTACAATACTGGGTTGGATTGGATGCGCATGCGACGGGACATATCAGTGTCAACATTTGCGATCGAACACAAACCATTGTGCCTCAGGTTTGCTGCATCCTTGATTGTCACATGAAGGCATTTGCCCATTTTTGGCAAGTTGACAAAAGGCAGAGGGAAAAACAATTTCTTTTTTTTTTTCAAAATCAGGCAAAATTAATGCGTGCCCTGATGTCATCCGTAGAAATTACTTGCTGTAGCCTAAATCTTATCATGTTCGATCGTAATGGTAATGCCTTACAATGTTTTATAACTCAGGCATGTGTGATGTGGGTAAGTCAAGATCACTATGTAATGTGCATCATGTACAATCATTCTGCTGCTGTTGTCCCTGATCTGCCATATTGATTTTAAAATAAAGTTTATTTTTGCTTTGCAGGTTTGTGATTTGGAGCAGGACATTTTCCCGGGCCGAATCCCCGCCTGTCGTCCGGAAGAGGTGATCTGGGAGTCAGAGTTGTCTCCGGAAGAAAACCAGATCACGTCGGTGTTCAGCTTCGACCGCTACCCACTCTCGTTCTTCTCTACCCTGGTGGCTGCGGTGGAATGTGACCGCGCCCGATCCAAACTGCTGGTCAAGAACCCAGCTGTGTACAGACAGGTAACATAGTTCTCACTCACTCACTATCCAGTTTATCGTCTATTGTTGTTGACTTCCGAGGGTTAGACATGCTCACTCAGACATGCTCTGTACCAGCGACCTAGCCAACATCCATTTTTCCATCAGTTGCAGGAACTTTGTGGCATGTGACCAAAATATGCTTAAACCAATCCATGAAACTTCATGAACAAAATTGACAAAGATCATAAATGTACAAAAACATTGCCAACAAAAAGACTGCCAACAACTCAGTCCCAACCCCATGATTTACCTCTCAGTATGTCAGAAATTGGATTCTGAGCTCTGTCAGAACAAACTATTTCTTCCTTCATGCCTTCCTTCCCTCCATCAGAAACATGTAGTGTATGTGAGCACAAGGAGGTTAAATACTTGTATTTAACTTACTTGGTGAGCAGCAGTGTTCATTCGTTCATTCCTTTCTTCATTCCTTCCCTCCATCAGAACCATGTGGTGTACGTGAGCAGCAGCGTCCCGACCGGCTGTCCGGTCTGCCGACGGAGGCGAAACATCTCCCATGGCGACGCCTGGCACGTCCGCGAGGCGGAGAAACTCGACACTGCAGCCTCCGAGGAAAACAGCGAGGACTCCCGTATCGCCGAAGACTCCCGAATCGCCCACCTCCTGGACGTGCCAGAGTTTTCAGAGGAACAGAAATCGCGATCGACATCCTCAGAGTCTCTGGCCCAGGAGGAGACCGATTATGTAAGCAACAACTTTACTGTCATGAAAGTTCATCTGTGTTGGTAGCTACATGTTTAGAGTTAACACTTTAGATCCAACACAAAACGTTCTCTCACCTAGAGCTTTCCACCAGTTACTCTGGTCTTCCTCAGTAGACTGACCCAGTGAGGCTTGTCACGTGGCTTCTTTGAAGTGTGACGTCAACACTGGGTCAAAGGTATCTGGTAGACGATGTTGGCCCCTGTGTAAAGTGAAGGGTGGTGGGCCCTGATGGCCTCATTCACCCCTCTCAGGAAATAGTCTTGTATACTAGTGTCCAAAATCCTTACAGTGTCAAGTGAAACAAAGTGTCCAGGTGACTCTATGTGGATGTATTTTTTAAAGGTTGCGAGTGAATAAAACCATTTTCTCCCTGGCCCAAAATCTCACATCTCCTAAATCAGGGATTAGCCCATTGACCCGACGACACAGTGTATTTCTGTACTGACTTACCACGACAGTATGTCGCAATGTATTTAATATGTAGTTATTTTATATGTATATGAATGCATCAACTCTGACCAGTATAAATGATTCCAGAACATTTTATGACAAACGTATTTTAATGTAAATAATTGTTAATGCTTTTAATACTTAGTATTTTAATATTTTATACTGTGTAAATTCAACACAATTCAGGCAATTGTAATGTCTGCAAGTTGAATAAAGATTCATTCATTCATTCAAAAGGAGCCAGATCTACCGGAGGCCGACCAGCAGAAGTCGGCGGCGGTCGTGTTCGAGAGTTCTGACAGCGAGAGTTCGTCGCGAGCCGACTTCGTGCCGACACAGAAGATGCACTTTTACCTGAACCCCAGGAGCCGCAGCCTGGAGGTGGGGTTTGTTTTTTTAATAAATTCATTTAACTTCAATAAATTTATTAAATTATTGGGCTGGCTGGCTCCAAGCAGATCATACGGTGGCAAGGAAGTAGCCAGAGAAGTGTCTACCAAAGATATGCCAGCAGTCGAAAAGTGGCCAAGGAGCCACAGTCTGGAGGTGGGTTTTTGTTATGTTTGTTTTAGCTCTGTTTCCTCTTCTTCTTCTCCAAATAGGTAAGGTCAACGACCTGAACCAGACTTCTGTCAAGATGGTAACGGTGTTGGGTTACATCATGTGTACCTTCACAGAAAGAAAACATATTTTTTTTTGCTCAGTTTCTTCCTCTTTTTCCTCTTCTTCTCCAGACAAATAAACTTTCAAATTGACCTGGATAAGATGTCTGATCTGTCACCATGGTAACTGGTGCTGTAGCAGATAGCCTGTGGTGTTGAGTTACATCATGTAGCAGGACAGAGCTAGAGGGGCTGCTCACCAAATATTATTGTGAATGTGTTTGAGTAGAAATGAAAAAACAGTAGTTTGTTGAGCTAGACCATCATGCATCAATGTAACTCACTTCTGTTTTCCCCCCTCCCACAGGTCATAGTTCGCGGTGAGCGCCCATGTTGCGGAATGGAACACGTGCGAGAAATCCTGCGAGAAATCTTCGCTGGAAAACCGTCGGCGGCACTGACCCAGCGGGAAAAGGTCGTCTGCCCCTGCTGTTTGCTGGAGGGAAACCCCGCGCCAGCATTCTTCCCTCGCGACGAAGAGAACAGCCCGGATCCAGAGGGGGTGCAGGCCACCCGGCGGAACAGCCAGCAGCAGGATCCGGAGGGGGTGGAGCTCACCTGTCGTAACAGCCACGTTCTCGGCACCTGGAACGACCTTCTGAAGGGCACAATACCGGAACGCTTCCGGAAGAGGCTGCGGAGCGGTAACCATGGGAACCGGGATGCGGACAGCATCGTGTGTCCCGCCTGCGTTTTAGAGAAGCTTCCGGAGCCAGCTGTGTTCGAACATGACACTGTGGGTATGTACACTGAAAGTTTTTTGTTAAGTTGTATGTAAGTAATGTTTCAATTTTGATGTGAATAATGTTTCAATTTTGATATAGTTTGTATGATGTATGTCTAACTCCAGGAAGGCTAGCTACATACTTGTCTGTTACTACTTTAATATACTTTAATATGTGTAACTATTTTTGTATATATGTCTTTCCCGTTATAGATTGTTTACATTACTTGAGTGTTATTAAGTGTACAATGGGTCTACAGACCATTGAATTGTCAGAATTCACACTGAGAATGTGAGTGGTTTGAATAAAGATTGATTTGATTTGATTCAATGTGCTGTAGGTGTGGAGGAGGGGCGGAAACTGCTGGTATGTAGAAACGGCCACGAGTTGGGCACCTGGGAAGACATCGCGAACGGGAAAATCCCGGAAAAGTACATCCATCAGAACGGAACAAACCTTCCCGCGAACGGAAACGGCCTAGAGGTCACAGAACAACAACAACAGGTCATATCTGACCAATCAGAGGACAAGAGAGTTGTTGACAATACAGCTGTTACCATGGGAACAAACCGGGAAATCGTAAACAGCAGCAATGCAAACAACAACAACAACAAAGACACGCTGGCGTCATTTCCGCTGCTAGAGCAGATGCAAAGGATGATGGGAGAAAGTCCGTCAGACGAGACGCTCATGAACCAACCACAAACAGATACAAACTCGCTACATCTCGAATCGCCACATGTAGACTCGCAACATCCCGATTCGCCACATATTGACTTGCCACATCCCAGAACCTCCAAACGGAAAAGCCGTTCTGATGACTACCCCCAGGAACAGAATCCGTTTGAAGAGCCTTTTGGTAGTACTGAAAACAGCGCCACCTTGCAGTATCCGGAGGAACTGAACCCGTTCCAGGAGGTGGAGGAGCGAGTGGCGACGATTCAGGTGGACGAGATGTACATCAGCAGTCCTGTGGACAGCTCCAGTGTGCTGGGCCCTGGGGACAACGCAGTGCAGTAGCGCCCCCATTCAGTGTTTAGCAGAACTGCAGTTAAAATGTTACCAACAAAGCAGATGTTTTAGTGGCCGCAAAAGACTGTGTCCATCTGCCACTGGATGCATCCGATGCAGTAAAATTCCTTCTAAAATTCTGCAGTAATTGTAGACAGCTCCAGTCTTCTGGGGCCAGGGAACAATGCAGTGCAGTAGCGCCCCCATTCAGTTTTAGCAGAACTGCAGTAACTATTCCCCCCCCCCCAAGGTGCTATTCAAAAAGGCTTCATCTGGTCAGTTCTCATCGTTCAAAACCTATTTCTCAGAAGAGAAATTAATTTTGAATGAAAACAAATGGTTTTGAACAAAGAGAAATGGGTATTGAACAATCAGACATTGGTTTTGAACGAAGAGAAATTGGTTTTGAACGAAGAGAAATAGATTTTGAACTATGAGAACTGACCCAATGAAGCCATGTTGAATTGTACCTTTGGTCTTTCGTAAACCTGAACCCAATGATGCAGTAAAGTACCTGTGGACAGCCCTGGGGTCAGTGCAGTGCAGTAACGCCCCCATTCAGCATTCAGCAGAACTGCAGCAAAAAATATTCCCCCTTCCTACTGATGCAGTAAAGTACAGAATGTACCCATGATTTATTACTATTGATGAATGGTTACTGATCAATGACTGATTGATTAGTATAGATTAATAGATTATATTTAACTGGTCAACAGTTGCACTACAGGTGAAGATATGGATCCACAGAATGGCTGCTTCAGTTTTAAATTTTGTGAGCTCCACCGATACAACAGCACATCACACTGCTTGATGAATAGTTGACCAATGAGTAAAAAAAAGTGGCTTAGATTTGACCTAGGAGCACAATGATATTGTATTTTCTCGCTCTAAATAAAGAAAATGTATATTCTATATATATATTAAAGCTATGAAGTTTTCTGGACCCACCAATCCAAAGTACTTAGTGAATTCACCTCACCGATTGGCCACCCCCACCATAGGACAGTTTGGAACAGTCCGACCTACTTATTGCTGCTAGAACAAACCAAGTGTTTGGCTATTCGGGGGTGTTAAACAGCTGTTTTACCAGCTCTTCGGTGTTACAAACAGAAAGAGGTGTTGAGACCAAAAAAAAAACCCATCCTGGATGTTTAAATGATTCTCTAGCTTCCCACCGTTACACAAGAAAACAGTTACTCAAGCAAGTATTTTTTATTATACATGTACCTATTTTAATGGTTCTGGAATTCTAAGCAGTTTGGAAGTCTATTCTAGATTGGCTATGTTGGGTAATCATTGTTAAATTATCATATAATAGTTAGGCTTCAAAATTGTAATTGAGACTTAAGTAGCAGTTGTTAATTACAATGCAAAATGTCTGCATTGACCATGTTTTTGCCTGGCTGGAAAGTATTTTGTCTATATGATAAGCTTTTAGAAATTGTACAATGCAAGTTGAGATCCCTCACAGAGGGTAAATTCTTTGCTAATTATGCTAGTATAATGTGTCTATTTATTGATTTTAGTATAATGTTTCTATTTATTGATTATGTCAACAGATATTTTATAATTATTGTTTTGCAAATGCCACCATAGAGGTAGTCTGATTTGTACCTCCATAATGCCACCAATAGATGTTTGTTAAGTGTGAAATATTGTACTGGTGCTGTTGGTGTTGTTCTTGGGTCATTCATTTCTTCTTTCTATTCTACATTTGTCCTCAATCAGGACTCAAAAACCCCACCTACAATTTGCACAAAGAAGATGTTGTAGGTGAAACCAGTTTTAAACTAGATAGTAATATTAGCGGTTGCTAATATAGACAAGTTTGCGTTGTACATAGTCATTGTAGTGTAACTTACAATATGTTTTTTGTGTGTGCTTTACCTTTTACAGGGTTCCTTCTCATCCTTTTCTAATCCCCACTTACCTTGTAAACAATTTCGTCATCAATATACTAACAAAAGAACAATAGTTACACCCAAAACAAAATTTCACTTCTTTATGACTTCTCCATGCCCCATGACCTTTAACCTTTTGAGGGTCATTCACGAGTTGCACATTCCCAGGATCCTTTGCGCCCAGGGTAGGTCACGTGGGCGTCAGGGTAGGGAAAGGGTGGGAAAGGTCGCGGTAAACCACGTGACTCATCCTCGGCTCTGGTCGGAAGAAGTCGGAAGTGTTCGCGAGCGCTCGGAAATTTAAAAAATGGCTGACACCACTGCCGGCGGCGGGAGGCACGTAGTTTTTCACGGCGTTCGTACGGCGTTCGTACGGCAAAGCGGCATCGAATTTTTGCTCCATGACCATCGGTATGGGATAGGATAGGGTTGATTCAACATACTACGTGAAAATGTGAATGCTCCCAGCCTACTATCGGCCAGATATCGCTTAGGGCACCTTCTTCCGACCAGAGCCGAGGATGAGTCACGTGGTTTACCGCGACCTTTCCCTACCCTGACGCCCACGTGACCTACCCTGGGCGCAAAGGATCATGGGAATGTGCAACTCGTGAATGCAGGCGTCAAGGTAGCAGGTCACAGGTATAGACCTGACGCGGGTATAGAAAGTAGTGCAGCGAATATTCTTGAAGGCTGGGTAGAAAGCCTGATAAGAGCGTCAGCCAGATGTAAATTGTGCTGTGTGGTGTAGGAATGTATCGGGTTTGAGACTGTATGATTTGATTTGTGAAGGTTTTGCAGTTCGTGTATAAATGCGCCGTATTGTGCAACTGGCTTTCCGGGTGAGTCGGCTGCAGTTCAGGTCACGTCCGTAGGAGGCGATTTCAAAGTGTACGTTACGAGCAGATACGCCGACAGGATTTTTTGGTTTCTAGATATTTTGTAGTTTGTACCGTCTTCTCAAACATATTCGATTTTCGTATTTGTGAAGTGCACCCTGCTATAATTTTTACCGCGTCGAAGTGAGTCATCTTGGGGTCCTTAACTATAGAAATCCCCATAGGGCGAAAACTGTGTTCTGCTACCTCAACAGCGCCCTCCCCACGCCTTG
>NW_017803269.1:170850-183076 GCF_001625305.1 Branchiostoma belcheri | reverse complement strand
CCTGAAAGGCAGGTCGTAAAAACGTTTACAAACGCCTATACAGTCACTGTATAATGGACTGGTAAGCTTGAAAAAAAACTTACAATTTCCATAATGAACTTGAAATCAGGAAGTGTACTCATACCAAAACTTCATGCCACTTATCCCACCTACTAACCCCTGTACTTGAGGACAATCTGTCGTCCCTAGGCTCGGCCTCGACAAGATCCTCAAGACCACCCTACTAATACCAAAGCCTCACCATCTCATCATAAAAAAAACAACTTTAAAGTTCCGCCGCATTAGGTCCGCCAAGTTTCCTTCCCGTCATGCTAAGAAAATTACGTCAAGTGCTAAACACAATCAGACTCGCCTTTATTACGTCAAAGCCATCGCCTCTATACACTTCTGCCAAAATGAACACACAACCAGGTAGGCTTTCAATTACTGCTCTTTCCAAACATACCGCTAGGTGTCGTCCTTACACTGTAGGCCTGTGACAGGTCCCACAATGCACCTCACTCAACTTTGACCTGCCCCATTGCATGACGGGAAACAAAATGGCGGCGCCCATAAAATCCAGGTAAAATAGAACAGGTTTTGCTATCGCAAACCTGTAACTACGTAAAATTATACAGGTAAAAATTTGTGGTGTTGATGGTGTTTTTGTTGCATTATTCATTTTTCTAAGTTCTATATTACAGTTTTTGGAAATGTGATTTTTATGTGCTCCAAACAATGTCGAAATATTGATAATAATTCTTAAAATTAATCTGTAGCGCTGGACGGAAATAAACAGTTGAAATAGATATTTTATGACTGTCACATGCTCCATTTTGTGTCTTTACTGTGAATTGCTTTCTTGTACGGGAAGATAATGAATGAATGAATGATTAGCCGGATTTCAAAAAAAGGTAAAGGAATTTAAAAAGATTCAAATTCTAAAAAGATTTGCACGGCTCTTACACTACTACTTCTCGGCATTCCCTTGCCTGATTAAGAAAAATACTTTAGCCCCATGTATCAAATTTGGAGTCTGTGGTGAATGGCATCCACAAAATCTATTTGCTGTGGCCCAAACTAATTTTCGATAACCAGTAATTTTAAAGCTCCTTGATTTATTTTAGCCAGCTCTCAAAAAAAGACAAAGCAAGTTTTCTTTTCCCCATTGCATCAAATTTGGAGTCTGTGGAGAATAGCAACCATTCAATTTATCTGCTGTGGCCCAATAACTAATTTTCAAAAACCAATAATGCTCCATCTAACATGATTCCCACGGCGCTTATACTACTACTCATCAGCATTCCCTTGCATGCATAAAAAGATAGGGTATTTTTTTCCCCATCGCTTTAAATTTGTAGTCTGGCATCCACGAAATTTATTTGCTGTGGCCCAAACTAATATTTTCGATAACCAATAATCTTCCTGCTAATTTCACACGGCTCCTACACTACTACTTCTCGGCATTCCCTTGCATGCTTTAATTTTTAAAAAAGGCAGGAATTTTTTTGCCCATCGCTTAAATTTAAGAGTCCGGCATCCACGAAATTTATTTGCTGTGGCCCAAACTAAATTTTTTTTAACTAATAATCCTCCTCCGAAAAAGATTCGTACAGCTCTTACACTACTACTTCTCGGCATTCCCTTGCATGGATCCCGCCAAATCCCCGTCCCAGCGGACCAATCAGGGGGCGTGTAGCGGGTCACGTGAGACGAAGTTGACCTACGTGATCAGCAACCTTCGATGTTGGCCGAGTCCAGAATGGCGGAAACATCGTCCGAACGCGCCTCTTTCCCCCTCAAATCGTGAAACCGCGCCGCTAGAGGATGCCGAGGGCTCGGAAGAATGCAGGTAAGCTTGCAAGACGGTCCTAGAAGCGGGGAAGGACCCGCGAACGCCGGGGGAGTTCGGTAGGGGGAGGGGTGGGGTGCCATGTTGGTAGCAGCACCTCAGACGATAGCTTGCATGCTTCCCTGCGATCGGCGCTGAGCAGAAACTGGCTCCTTGTTTACGCGATCGGGACATGTAGGGACCCAAACATGCCCTCCCTGCACCAAACACCGCAAACAGCGCAGCTCCAGCCGGCTATTAGCGGTCTAGGGACCCGCCGGGAAGTCTTGGTGTTATCCTGGGTGTGTGGGACTGACTGTGTTTACTACGGTTCGCTTTGCAGGCTCCAGTGTAGATATGCAAACGCCCCCCTCCCCCTTTTCACATACACATACACACACACACACTTACACTTTACACAACTGCACATTCATGTACACACACACATACATACATACACACACACACACAGAGAAAAAGAGAAAATTGCATTAAGTTAAAATTGCATCTTCTGATGAAAGTTGTCCTGCAAATGACAACACAACATTCCACATTCCCACCACATAAATTATCACCCAACACAGACACACACACACACACACACACACATGCACGCATGCACACACTCATACACAGACACACACACACACATAGAGCACAGGACAGTTGTTTAGTTGTTGTGTTCCATGTTTGTGTGTTTGCTGGTTTGTTGGGTGATTAAGTGGTAGGGAATGTGGGGTGTTGTGTTGTCATTTGCAGGACAATTTTCATCTATTATTAATGGAGTTCAACTTTGTGCATTTTTCTCTCCTTTGTCAAAGCAGCAATGATATAGAATTGCAATAAAACTTGATAGAACCATCAAATTAACTCTCTGTGTATGATATAATTTTATAAGCACTTACCCTTGTTGTGTTTTCATTGATGTTTTCATTTGCAGGAGAAATTGCACCAAATGTTAAATAGAGTTTAACTTTATGCACCTCTCTCCCACATGTATCGTATAATCATCATATCAACAGTGATACAGGATTACAGCGGAAGTTATTGCAATATTGATATCCCAAAATATCCAATTAACTTTCGGTCTTTCACATACATTTTTATAGGCACATATCACCTCCCCAATCCTTGTTTGTATTTATAATTGTGTACCTTTTAGTGTTTTTGTCAGCATCAGACTTTTGTTGAAATGTTGTTGTTGATGATGTGTTCACAGTGGAATATTTGTAGTACTAAGTTAAAGTAAGGAGAGAGAAGACATGGCCATTATGTCTGTAACTTATTTTTCCTTGTAGGCGAATACTTCCCTATGTTCAGTTAATTTGATTCTTGTTGTATCCAGAACCGTGCCTGACCCTAACCCATTCAGGCATAACACTAGATAGGCACGGTTCTGGATATGATAATTCTGTCAAGAACTTATAAATAATTTGAAAAATCACCTGCCGTTTCTTCCTGGAAGGCAGAAGTTGTGCTTTTTTTTAAATTGTTTCAAGAATGATAATTTTTAGAAAATTTCTAAAAACTTTTAACCTCATTGAAAAAATCGTACAATGTAACACTCACACCAATACAAACATCTTGCATACTAATGCAGATCCTTGAAGCTTGTCCATCTGCACAGTTACTGAGTTAGCCTGGTACCCAGACTGTTTAAGGCTGCAGTAACACGTGTGTTCCCTTACAGAACCAGAGGCGCGAGTTGACCTGCGTGGAGCCTGGGAGCTAGCCTATTCAGCACAGTTAGCCTGGTGCCCAGACTGTTTAAGGCTGTAGTAACACGTGTGTGTTCCTTTACAGAACCAGAGGCGCGTGTTGGCCTGCATGGAGCCTGGGAGCTAGCCTATTCAGCACAGTTAGCCTGGTACCTAGACTGTTTAAGGCTGCTGTAAAACCTGTATTTTCCCTTACAGAACCAGAGGCGCGTGTTGACCTACGCGGAGCCTGGGAGCTAGTTTATATGCACAGTTAGCCTGGCACCCAGACTGTTTAAGGCTGCAGTAACACCCCTGTTTTCCCTTACAGAACCAGAGGCGCGTGTTGACCTCCGCGGAGCCTGGGAGCTAGTCCAGGTGGCCCAGTTCCTGCGACTCTTCAGACAGAAGTTTGGGTTTGCAGACATCAACACACAGGTACAGAAAAAACTGTTGTTTGTGTTCCCTTTCCACAACTGTCAGTTGTCTCCCCAAATATTTTTTTGGGAGAGGTGCTCCTGGGGACTCTAATCGGTTGATGTTGTGGAAAATCAGAGAATATTTATAAAAATACCAAGAGAAAACACTAAATTTGAACGTTTAATTAATGTTCATATTTTAAAACTTAGTAACTTTCTTTTTGTATTGGTCCTGCATCTTTTCCCCCCAACGAACAGCCCAGTATTAGTTGGGCAGCCTTGTCTGTATCTTTATACTCAGGATTCTAGCTAGGATTTAATTTTAGCGTAGTGGTACTGGCTGCATGTCAAGGGAGCAAAGCGACCGAGAGGGGGGGATGGGGCAGAGCTTTTAAAAAATTGAGCTAAAAAAAAGGGGGCCATTTGAGGGATACCCAAAGGGAAAAAATGTTATTTCTAAGGTATATACAATGTATCCTTGATTGGTAATTGTTCACATTTGATCTGGCATTCTTGAACAAAGAAATACAGTCACAATGCCTCTGTGCTGTATTGGAAATGTAGCGTAGGGGGTCAAAATTATAGCGTAGGGGGTGAAATTTAGTGTAGGGGGTGAAAATTGTAGCGTAGGGGGCCCCTACACTACTTCGCGCTAGCTAGAACCCTGATACTAACGAATGAATAAATAGATAAATAAAAAGGACTGTGTGGTTGATGTTGTTGTTTACATTGACATTGTTGTTGTTTACATTGTTCTTTACCATGTTTATGTAAACACTCGCTCTTCATTGTCGTTGACATTGTTTTTGGTCATGCAGTTGACGTTGTTGTGTACATTGTTTTTGATGTTGTTGTTGTTTACCTTGTTGCCCCTAGCGACTGGAGGCAGAGCTGCGTCAGCGTGAAAGCGTTCCCGTTGCTGACACGTTGGCCCGTCTGCTGCGTTACCTGCTGAGCCGTAGCGATATCAGGTGAGGCATACGTTAATAAGGCCAATGTGTGATTTTTTTAATCCATCCAGTTGCTTGAGTAACAATTTCCAGGTGACTGAATATTTATGAAGGTTTATTATCAAGAGATGCGAAGACTGTAATTCATTTATGTTCACAGTAGCAAAAATTCGCGGTTTGAGAAAAGTTGACATGTTCACGGAACTATATATTCACGGTGGCGACAGGTGCAGGAAAAAGAAAGTCCAGGAATTATTTGTTAACTGTAATGATAAGTTCACGGTACAGAAGTGACAGTGAAAACAGTGAACATAACAGTGCAGTGGAAACATCAGGAATTACAGTATCACTTGAAACATTTTTAAAAATCCATCCAGTTGCATTAGTATTAAAATAACAATTTCCAGGTAAGTAAATATTTATTATATTATTAGTTTATTATCAATAGATGCGAATAATCAAAGATAAAACATGGGCAAAACTAATATATTACTACTACTAAGGTTTTTAGTTTTCATTCCTTCCTCATTACTAGGCACACAGCTCTACCAAGAAATGCAATATTGGTATGGCCTGACATAATACCTGTTGTTGCTGTATGCCTGAGATTTGTGTTTTATAAAACATGAAATTTCCATAAATCCTGACGTGTGCGTCATGCCCAGATTACAGATTAGGTCTAGCTGGAGGGGTGTCATATGGGGGCCGTCTCAAAGGTTCAGTTTCCTCCTATAAGGCCACCCCAATTTGATTTGTTCTCGGATTTTTTCAGAAAAAATGTGAAGCAACAGGGCAGAAAAAAAAGCAGACCTTAGCATCCTATGATAGCCCAAAATTCTGTGATATGAGCCATGGAGTCAACACAAAAGGCTGTGTAACCAATGGCTGCCCTTGGTCTTTGAACCTGATACATCCAATGTAAACAATAGCTGTCCTTGGTGGTTTAACCAATCAGGATGCCTGGTACATCCAGTTTAACCAATGGCTGTCCTTGGTGGTTTAACCAATCATGATGCCCGATACATCCAGTATAACCAATGGCTGCCCTTGGTGGTTTAACCAATCAGGATGCCTGGTACATCCAGTGTAACCAATGGCTTCCCTTGGTGGTTGAACCAATCAGGATGCTCGATACATCCAGTGTAACCAATGGCTGCCCTTGTACCTGCAGGTTGGGCAGTTGGGAGGCAGATGTGAAGAGAGTTTTGGCGGAAACCGGGGGCCAATGGAAGCCCTTCGCTACTGGCGCGGCGTACGCAGACATGGACCCCTACCAACGGGTAAGCCTGACGCTGTTGTTTGTGTGTTTATTAGAAAAAACAATGTTGTTTAGAAATCACGTGATTATGCAGAGTTGGTCCCTAGAGTGTAACATTTACATTACAGATGAAGTCTCAGTTCCTGGCAAACTGATGTTGATAAGAAGCTAACATGGCACTGCCGAGTCGGTCCCCCTTTGACATAAATTCATGGCAAACTGACTTTGATAAGAAGCCAACATGGCACTGCCGAGTCGGTCCCCGTGTGACATAAATTCATTGCAAAAGTCTCTGCAGACAGGAAATGAAAATGCTGACATCAGCAGACCTCAGAAACTGCATTTTCTGGAAATTTACGCCAAAAAAACAGTTACTGAAGCAACTGGATATGATTTTGGAAACGGTCAGACGTTTCAGGTAGCATCCACTAGCTTTCATCAGTGACACTGCAGGGCTTGAAATACTTTTTTTTCAGGTACGTGCAAAATTGCACATTGGCAAAAATTCTAGGTGCAATTTGAAAAATCTATGTGCAAAATTATATTTATGTTGATGAAGGTTAGACATCCAGGTAATAAGATAGGCCAAAAACAGTTACTCAAGCAACTGGATATGATTTTGGAAACAGTCAGATGTTTCAGGTAGCGTCCACTAGCTTTCGTCAGTGACACTGGAGAGTTGTGAGAAAGGCAGGTTTATATTATAAGTACCAAGTATTGATTGATGTAAATATTGATTGATGTAAATAAGTGAAGACAAATTGTGGGAATTTAGCCTGGGTCGGAGGCCCTACGGCAGCAGACATTTCTACAGGCAGCCTGTTACCAGTCTTTTGCCAGCCAGGTTAGGCTACCAGCGTGCAAAATACTACTATTGAGTATTACTAGGTTGTACAGTTACACAGGGCAACCATATTTTGTCAAGTGAAACCTAGTTAGGCTACCAGCGTATAGAATACTATATTGTCCAGTTGTGCTAGGCAACCATTTTTTGCTTAGTACAACCTGGTTAGGCTAGCAGCGTATTATTACTTGGTTGTCCAGTTGTGCTGGGCAACCATATTTTGTTTTAGTGTAACCTATTTCTACAGCCATGTAGCCCAGTGTGCTACCTATAGCTAGATGTTGTGGTAAGGATGACCCTTTTGGGGGGGGGGGGTGTTTGGAAGCGCTCACTTGGAGTAGGGGGAGACAGGTCTTTGCTAGAAATATGTAAAATGCACATTGCATCTGAACAAAGTAGGTCATGATGCAAAGAACTTGTCTTGTGCAGCTGAAAGATTTTGACAATCTAGCATAGTTGCCGCTGTTTGAGCATAGGGGCCCCCTATGCTGTGATTTAGCCCCTACACTGTCTTTCAACCAGCGTAGGTGTTGTGGGGGGAAGAACCTTAAAAAATGAGACTATAACTTCAGTATGACGCTATAAGAAAGGGAAAACCCTCAATAAGTGAGAAATTGTGTCTCAGGAGGTTATGATTTTCAAAATCTTTTTGCAAGAATACCAGACCTGCTGTGGTCATGTTTTTGGGGACTCAATGCACGACTTGTGCCACAGAAAGTTGTCCTTCTGTACCTGACCACTATGCTGTGAAAAATTCTGGTGAGCACAGTTCTAGTACAGTAACAGAATGTTCTGTTGAGAACAGTATGACAGTAGCACAGTTTCAGCACAGTAACAGGATGTGCTGTTTTTTGTCCAGCTCGTTTTCCTGAAGGGTGTAGCGGACCACGTGTTTGAGGAGAAAGTGGAGGAGTTGTCCGAGTATCTCGACGAGACGTATGACCCTGAAGACATGGTGAGCACTTTCACTTTTCATGTTCTTAAAGAAAAATGGCTAGCACTTTTACTTTTCCGTGATGTTCATTGCAAATGACTATTACAGACTATTCTTTAGTACTATAATATTGACATTATATTTACCTTTGCAATAGGAAACAAATGAAATTGGTTTTGCTCCATTTCTTCTTCCCTCCCAAACAAATAAGGTCAATGACCTGGACCAGACAGCTGTCACCATAGTAACCAGTGCTGTAGCGGACACCCTGTGGTGTTGTGTTTGTAACCTGTTGGTTTTGTCTTCCCTGCACAGAGAGCTGTTCCAATCGGTCAGGACAGTCTGAAGCACACCTACTGGTACTTCGATGGTGAGTACAGATCTTTTTTTGTCATGTTTGTTTAGTTGTTATTTCTTTTTTTTTTTTTGTTATTCCTCTGAATTTTGTAGTCCATGCTAATGACAGTAACCTGTCCAACGTACAGTATGTTCTACTGACATGCTGAAATGCACACATGCTGGCTCTGTTACTATGTGACTATAACGGCTTCTTTCCTCTGTTTCCTTCTGTGTGGAACTCCTTGCCACCACATGTACGAGCAGCCCAGTCATTGGGAACATTTAGAAGTATGATACTTGGACTGATAATGGACTGATGATTACTATTTATTTTTGTATTATATCTTTTTAATTTGATTTGTAATCCGTGACCCCGCCCTCACCCTCGACCTTGTTGAAAAGCGGTCATATGTATGTACCGAACAAGCTTTTGAGTTTCAATAAAGGCTTACTACTTCTACTACTACTACTTCTCAGACTTGCGACTGTACAAGGAGAGTGTGGGCAGGAAGGGGGAGAAGTGGGAGTGCATCTGCAGCAGTCTTAAGGAGTGGACGTCGTTTGTCAAGAAGTTTCGGAAGACGACGCATCCGCAGGAGAAGGAGCTGTACGAGTTTCTTCACGGTCAGCTTCTGCCGCTGATCCTGGGCCCCCTGCAGACCCTCGAGGGATTCACTCAGGTAAGTAAACCCCCCATTCACACCCTTAGTGACATCTCCCCAAACACACCCACGTACACAGCTGCTGCCGCTGATCCTGGGCCCCCTGCAGACCCTCAAGGGATTCACTCAGGTACGTAATCCCCCATTCACACCCTCACACACAGCTCCTGCCGCTCATCCTGGGCCCCCTGCAGACCCTCGAGGGATTCACTCAGGTCAGTATCCCCCCATTCACACCCTCACACACAGCTGCCGCTCATCCTGGGCCCCCTACAGACCCTCGAGGGATTCACTCAGGTAAGTAAACCCCCCATCCCCCCATACACACCCACATGTAAATCAACACACACACAGACTTACACATTTAAACACATGTATAACTTGATCTTCAGAAAGCTTGACAAAACAAACTGGTTGATTCAAGCATGACAATTTACTCTGAGGAATTTTGATACCTGCTTCTCGAGTGGAGCATTCCTTAAAGATTGTGGTTCCTTCCTTCAGGATGCGGACAGAAGAAGGTTTGAGACGGCCGAGTTCTTAAGAAGGGAGGAGGAGGAGGTGAACCAAGTCTCCCGCCTCTCCAGACACGACAGCAGCAACAACATCAGCAGACACCGAGGACCCCTGGCAGTCCCGAGCAGTACTGCAACGTCAGCTGCATCAGTAGCACCACCTGAAAATGCAGTAGGTTTTTTTCACTGTATTTCCTGATTTTTTCCAGTTTTTGCTTGTTTGTGATTACAAAGCCAGGTGCAAGGGGCCAGTTCTGGCCTAGGCATTTAGGCAGGTAGGCAGGTGATTACAAATGTTGAAAGCAAATGTTGAAAGGTTTGCGGAAGTTTCTCAACATGAAAACTCGTTTGTATCGTCTAGTCATTGTTTATTTCATATATAATAATCAAGTTTTTAATGTATGTATTTCTGTACAAATCTTAACACACACATAGGTGATATCCCTAATCAACAAAATTCATACATTGACTGCAAAGTTGAGTGTGAAAATAAAGTTTCAAGTTTTAAAGTTGATGACAACATTAACTATCTCCCCCACCCCCCAGGCTGAAACTCAGCTGCCAGATTTGAAGCAGAACTCAGGCAAAGCCGAGCCTCTGGAGAGAGAACCAGACCTAACTGGTTCAAACCAGTTCAGAACTGACCCAACCAAGGATGGAACCGGTCCCAAACCGGATAGAACCAGTCCCAAACTGGACAGAACTGGTCCCAGTCAGGATGTTGTAACCAGTCCTAACCCAACCACCAGTCCAAACCAGGACAAAACCGGTCCGAACCAGCTGAGAACCAGTTCCAGCCAGTCTCAGGAGGACACAGCCGGTTCAGACTGGTCCAGCGCCGACCTGCCGCCGGTCAAACCCTCAGGAAAGAAGCGGAAACGAGAGACCTCCACGGATTCGCGGGACAGTAGCGGAACGGGACAGAGCGATACTAGCAAGGGAGACGCAAGTAAGTGATTATCACGCTATGATGTAGACATGCCAGTCTGTTGGTCAAAAAAGCCCTTTTGGAACAGTAATGTAGGGTGAAACTGTTGAAAGTTAAAACTTTTGATCCAACAACTTTGGTTTCAAACATTCACTGTACATTCTGCCGACATGCTGAATAACGTATGGTAAACCTACTCAGTATCATGAGTGCCAGCTAAGCTAACTGACCCCATACTGAAGCATGTAGTGTTGCTTCAGTAGCTACCAGACATCCAGGTCATGAGATACACAAGAAGACAGTTACTCAAGCAACTGGATTTTGAAAACTGTCAGACGTTTCAAGTAGCTTCCAGTCACTGATAAAAAGTAGCAGATGCTACCTGAAACATGGTTTTACCCCAAATGTGTATCAAATGTCGCTGACTACGACTGTTTCAGGAACGCCCGAGTTGATGGGCCCCCCTCCCGCGCCACCCCCCTCCAGCCTACCCCCTGTAGCGGACGCCCCCCCTCTGCAGAACCCCCCTGTGAAGAAACAACAGCAGTATGCCTACATCTTCTCCACAGAACTGGCAAACAAGGCAAGTCTGTTTTTATATTGTTTTTATTTTTCTATCAAGAGTTACCACATTTGTGGAAGTATATAGTAGAGGGGATTCATTCCTCAAGCTACCGACATCTTGCACACGCAGTCGTCCCTCAGTAAAAGAGTTACCACATTTGTGGAAGGATTGACATAACAGGTGACTATCACCTCTTCAAGATATCAACCCTGAGACTAGGCTGTAAGGTTTGAACCAATCACATAGGGAAGGTCCCCTACTACTTTTTTGTAAGTACAATAAGCTAGGTACTCACTTACACCTGAGTGAAGTGAAGAAGGTTGTGTTAAATGCCTGTCCAAAGGGCACATGGCAGGATTCGAACCCAGGACCTTTTGGTTCTGAGCCAAACACACTAACGCTATGCCAAACAACTCCACTTAAAATCTGTGGAGTTTTGTATCACACATAACTATAGAGGTTCAGCATCTGCTCCACGGAGCTTGCAAAGAAGGCAAGTCTGTGGAGTTTTGTCTTCATTGGCTTTAATTTGATCCACAATTAGCTTCAGTTTATACTTAGTTTTCAGTCTTGTACCACACATGAAGGTTCAGAGTTTGATGTAACCTGATCTGCCCTGTTCAGGCTGCGGAGGCAGTGCTCCAGGGGCGTGTGCAGTCCATCGTGGCGTTCCACATCGAGTACGTGACACGGCTGCGACTCAGCCGCATGCGACACAGCGAACAGGTGGGTGGGTTTAGAGTCATGGCTCCCTTAGTTAGCTGAGTTTAGAACTCAGAAATCTCTAGATTATTGACTACTGCATATTTTGTGTTGTCTATGTTATGTATTTTGCTTTTATCATGTACACATATAGTCAAAGTCAAATCAGATGCTCACCTTTGCCCTTCCCCAGATGCATTCTGTTAACCCTTGAACTTTGTCCTTCTCCATGTGCAGTCTAGTAACCCATGACCATTGCCCTTCCATGGTGCAGTCAGTTAACACATGACCTTTGCCCTTCCCCATGTGCAGTCCAGTAACCCTTGACATTTGTCTTCCCCACGTGCGGTCGGTAACCCATGACCTTTGCCCTTCTGGTTCATTCTGATAACCCTTGACCTTTGCCCTCCCCAGGTGCAGTCGGGTAACCCCTGGCAGCAGCTGCAGGCGAGCCAGCTGGGTTACGACCCGGGGCTGGGTTTGACCCCGTCGACCTTGCCGCCCCAGGCCCTGCCCTCCAAGCCGCCTCCGCCGTACCCGGGCAGCGCCACCGCCGAGGCGGGGGGGTACCCGGGCGGTTCCACTGGTGAGGCGGGGGGGAGC
>NW_017803269.1:169119-170830 GCF_001625305.1 Branchiostoma belcheri | reverse complement strand
AGCGGGCCGGAGGGGCTGACGCCTGAGCAGCTGCGGCACAGACAGGAGCGGCTGCTGACCATCCAGCGCATGCACAAGATGCTGTTCCCCGAGCAGGCGCAAACAGCCCCACCTAGCGACAGCCTCGCGCAACAGCAGCAGATCGACCTCGCCAGTCTGCAAGGTCTGCATTTATTTATTTATTCAAAATTGGACGTTTCGAATGACATCCGCCACTCTTCTTCAGCATCAGTAAGGAACTAACAGAACTCATTAACACTTATATAGGAGCAACTTGAAAAAACAGTTGAACATGGCAAGACTCATATAGTCAATGATTTGTAAAGGAGACTGTTTTTTCCAGTAGCTCATATATAAGTGTTAACGAGTTCTGCTAGTTCATTTGTGACTCTGAAGACTCAAAACGTCCAGAAATTATCTCCGTAATTTATCGAGTAGTAGAGTTTGAATTTCCTATAAGTATGTTGACCTGGATGCCTATTCTTCATCTATGTATTATTATTAATATTAGGTCGGCCAGGGATGCCCCCACGCGGCCCAGCAGGCCTCAACATGCAGCAACAACAACAGCCCAGCCCGGGGAACCTACCCACCAACCCGATGATGTCACCGCACGGACTGATGACATCACAGGCCAACATGATGACATCACAGGCAGGGTGGAGCGGTGACCCTTCCCAGGGTGCACCTCCCCACAAGGCAACGGCGGCAGCCATGTTGGGTCATCTGGGGTCGTCGCCGGTGGGGTCAGAGGGCATGGTGTCGCCGGGGTCAGACCAGATGTCGGCCGCGCAGATGGAGTGGCGGAGGCTGGAGGAGAGTTTTTACAGAGAGAAGAGAAAACGGATGTTGGAGCAACAGATGATGCGTGGGCAGCCATACGGGGGACAGAGGTCAGTACAAACTTTCTGTATCAGTATCTGTATAGCTGGTATAACCCACCAGCTTCGCAGGCATGGCACAGCTAGCAATATTACATTGAACGACTTGTTACACTTAATCTTTGCACAAGTGGGGAGCCGTATGGGGGTCAGAGGTGGGCCTAAACATTTATTCTTATATCCTTACTTTCTCACTCTTACTTAATGACTATTTCTCACCATGGAAAAACAATTCTACTGTTAAAACCAAAGAACCCACATTTTACAGAAAAGTGTTCCACAGCTTCAAAAGAAGTCAAACTTAATAAATTAACTCACCCACTTTATGTATATCTTACAATGTAGTATGTAGTGTAGCATAGGAACTAGTTCTTCATACCATGTCTTCATTATATCAATGTAACGTTCTTTGGGAAGATCCATTTTTCATGTTGAGTGAAAGAGACCCATTGTTCATGTTTTGGGGAAGATTCATTGTTCATGAAGTGGGATTGGCTTCCAGATGACATAAACAATGCTGTTTGAAATCTTCCCTGCAGGTACCCTGGTCCACAGCAGTTCTTACCTCAGGACTATGACGGCCCCCCAGACTCCCAGGGGGCCTTGCAGCAGACTATGCAGCCTCCACCCCCCTACCAGGACATGGCGCGGTCCATCCAACGACAGCAAACCGGATTGTCTACCTCATACGGCGAGCCCTATGCACACCAGCTGCTGCAGTCCCAACCACAGCCACAGGGGGCGCCCCAGGACAGACATCAGCTGCTGCAGTCCCAACCACAGCCACAGGGGGCGCCCCAGATGCTGCAGTCCCAGCCACAGCCACAGGG
>NW_017803269.1:152375-169099 GCF_001625305.1 Branchiostoma belcheri | reverse complement strand
TGGTGAGGCGGGGGGGAGCGGGCCGGAGGGGCTGACGCCTGAGCAGCTGCGGCACAGACAGGAGCGGCTGCTGACCATCCAGCGCATGCACAAGATGCTGTTCCCAGAGCAGGCGCAAACAGCGCCACCTAGCGACAGCCTCGCGCAACAGCAGCAGATAGACCTCGCCAGTCTGCAAGGTCTGCATTTATTTATTTATTCAAAATTGGACGTTTCGAGTGACATCCGCCACTCTTCTTCAGCGTCAGTAAGGAACTAACAGAACTCATTAACACTTATATAGGAGCAACTTGCAAAAACAGTTGAACATGGCAAGACTCATATAGTCAATGATTTGTAAAGGAGACTGTTTTTTCCAGTAGCTCATATATAAGTGTTAACGAGTTCTACTAGTTCATTTGTGACTCTGAAGACTCAAAACGTCCAGAAATTATCTCCGTAATTTTTGAGTAGTAGAGTTTGAATTTCCTATAAGTATGTTGACCTGGATGTCTATTCTTCATCTATGTATTATTATTAATATTAGGCCGACCTGGGATGCCCCCACGCGGCCCAGCAGGCATCAACATGCAGCAACAACAACAGCCCAGCCCGGGGAACCTACCCACCAACCCGATGATGTCACCGCACGGACTGATGACATCACAGGCCAACATGATGACATCACAGGCAGGGTGGAGCGGCGACCCTTCCCAGGGTGCACCTGCACACAAGGCAACGGCGGCGGCCATGTTAGGTCATCTGGGGTCGTCGCCGGTGGGGTCGGAGGGCATGGTGTCACCGGGGTCAGACCAGATGTCGGCCGCGCAGATGGAGTGGCGGAGGCTGGAGGAGAGTTTTTACAGAGAGAAGAGAAAACGGATGTTGGAGCAGCAGATGATGCGTGGGCAGCCATATGGGGGACAGAGGTCGGTTTTCAGTTAAACTTCATTATGTTTACCTTTGCAGTGGGAAAACATGTTGTTTTTGCTCAGTTTCTTCCTCTTCTTCTTCAAACGAATAAGGTCAATGACCAAGACCAGATGTCTGTCACCATGGTAACTAGTGTTAGGTTACAGTGCAGAACTTAGTTCAAGAGGGGCTGCATGTCAGATGTATGATGCAATCACTGACTCTCCGGAAGTCAGAAGCGTCAGAAGTGCATCAAAAGTGTCAGGAACATGGAATCTTCCACTGACAAGAGTGACGGATATCACACAAAATGTCTGGAAGTAATCTCTGTAATTTATCCAGTAGTTAGTTAGAGTTTGAACTGCCCACAAGTATTGTTTACCTGGATGTCTTACCTTTCATTAACAAATCTTTGATGAAATCTTCCCTGCAGGTACCCTGGTCCACAGCAGTTCTTACCTCAGGACTATGACGGCCCCCCAGACTCCCAGGGGGCTTTGCAGCAGACTATGCAGCCTCCACCCCCCTACCAGGACATGGCGCGGTCCATCCAACGACAGCAAACCGGATTCTCTACCTCATACGGCGAGCCCTATGCACACCAGCTGCTGCAGTCCCAGTCACAGCCACAGGGGGCGCCCCAGGACAGACATCAGCTGCTGCAGTCCCAGCCACAGCCACAGGGGGCGCCTCAGATGCTGCAGTCCCAACCACAGCCACAGGGGGCGCCCCAGATGCTGCAGTCCCAGCCACAGCCACAAGGGGCGCCTCAGATGCTGCAGTCCCAGCCACAGCCACAGGGGCGCTTCAGGACAGACACCAGCTCCTGCAGTCCCAGCCACAGGGGGCGCCCCAGCTGCTGCAGTCCCAACAACAGCCACAGGGGGCGCCCCAGGACAGACACACACTACTGCAGTCACAGCCACAGGGGGCGCCACAGATGCTGCAGTCCCAACAACAGCCACAGGGGGCGCCCCAGCTGCTGCAGTCCCAACAACAGCCACAGGGGGCGCCCCAGGACAGACACCCACTACTGCAGTCACAGCCACAGGGGGCGCCGCAGATGCTGCAGTCCCAGTCACAGCCACAGGGGGCGCCCCAGGAAGGTACCTCCCCAAACTTCAGTATTAGTCAGCAGCTGCAGGAGAGGGCACGACTGTCGGCACAGCGAGAACAGCTGCCGCAGTACGCAGCTGGCCAAGGCCCCGGTCACCCAGCCGGTCACCCAGGACCACACCCAGCCGGACACCCAGCCGGTCACCCAGGTGGACACCCAGGTGGTCACCCAGGCGGTCACCCACACCGCTTCATGTACCCCATGCAGGACCGCCCTCGACCCCAGGTCTGTATTTGCTCTGTTTCCTCTTCTTCCATTCCAGAAGGTCAATGACCTGGTCCAAATGTCTGTCACCATGGTAACTGGTGTATTGTAGCAAAGTGGCAGGACACACCATATATGGTGTTGGAATAAATTATGTAGCAAGTGGGGAGGACAAGTTGGAGGGAATGATTATCAAATAAGCATCCTTGCTTATGAGTCAGAATAAACAGAGCTGCTTCAATCCTTGGTTGATAACTTGGTTGACTGTTTCTTGATGTTTTTTTTCTGCCAAAGGTTTCCCCATCCCAACAGTCGGCCATGCAGAGACTGATGATGTCACAGCAGAATCTGATGATGTCACAGCAGGGACCGATGACATCACCGGGCATGATGTCACCGGAGGGTCCGAATGGGGGGCTGCTGATGGAGCTTCACCGGGACCGGAACGCCGGTGGGAGACCCACACGCAACACCGGTGGGAGACCTGCTGCAGGCAACGACATGATGTCACCCAACTCTGCAGCCAGCCCACAAGGTCAAAGGCCACTGGGGGTCAAAGGGCAGAGTTCAGATGGGAGTGAAGACACTCCCCCAGAACACAGCCAGTCCAGTCAGTTGGGAAACCAGCCTGGAACCAGCCAACAGATGCAAAACCAACCTACAACAACTAGCCAACAGATGCACAACCAGCCTACAACAACCAGCCAACAGGTTCACAACCAACCTACAACCACTAGCCAACAAATGCACAACCAACCTACAACCAGACAACAAATGCGCAACCAGCCTACAACAACAACACGCCAACCTACAACCAGACAACAGCTGCACAACCAACCTACAACCACTAGCCAACAACCTTCCGCCAAGCAGTCTACAACTCGCCGACCATCGCTCCCCAACAGCCAACAGATGTTCAACCAGACAGCATCCAGCCCTGTTGTCACCAGCCAACCTTCAACCTTTGCCCCCACGACCTTTGCCCCCACGACCTTTGCCCCCAGCTCACTGCAGCAGCTGGAGCAGCACTTTTCCAAGCGGTTCATGTCCGGTTTTGACGAGGCTCCCTTCAGCAAGACCACCGCCCTCACCACCACCAACAACGTTTCCATGACGACCGTCGCCACCACCGTTACCATGACGACCGCCGCCGTGTCCAGCCGGACCGGGACATCAGCGTCCGACGGTTCCGCGGTTGCCATGGCGCCCAAGTTCAAGGCGCCGCCGCCCCCCACCAACGGGGTGAAGCCTGCGGCCAGCAGTGAGAACGACGGCGTGACCTCCCCAGCCGACAGCAGAACTCTCTCGCCCGCCGTGCTGTCTCCCGCACAGGTCAAAGGCCAGGGGACGGGGGATCAAAGTTCGAAGCCGATGTCGCCAGCGGTGGCGGTGAAGTCGCCTGCAGTACCCCCGCCTGCCCAGCAGGGGTCCTCGCCGGCGCCGGTGCCCTCCCCCAAACCGAAGCGTGGACCATCGCCCGCCCTGGCGAACTCGCCCGCGGTGCAGTCGCTACGATCACCAGCTCCCGGTTCACCCTTCGCTCAGCCCCTCAAGTCGCCACTGGAGAAAAAGTCGCCAAAGGTTCCGCCGCCCTTGAAGTCACCTTCCGAGGTCAAATCCCCCATGATGCCGCAGCGGCAGTCGCCGGGCCTGAGATCTCCCACAATCCCCCAGGAGTCGGGCGGCAGCGTTCCGAGCTCGCCCGCCGTGCCCATCAAATCCCCCGCCGTCCTGAAATCTCCCAGCATGCCCAACAACTCTCCCATGATGCAACAGGTGAAGTCGCCGATGCGGCGGCAGGAAAGCTCGCCCGTCGTTACCATGGTGAGGCAGGAGATCCCCAAGACCATGATGCCGCAGGAGAGGTCGCAGGTCATCCCCACCACCATGCGACCCTTGTTGCCACGGCAACCCCAGCAGCTGGACACCATGAGCCAAGGTCAGAGGCTGGCCATGATGGCAGGTCAAAGTGCAATGTTAGGTCAGAGTTCGATGGGGATGTCCGTCGCCTCATCGGGACAGTTCGGCCATCAGATGGGCGGTTTCCCGCGGCAACCGTCGCCGGGGCAACGGCACATGCTTGGGCGCGGGCCGGCGCAGTACCTGGCGCGGCCGCCAGGGGGTGATGTGGAGCCGCAGTCGAGGGGAAACATCATGTACTCGCAGTCACAGCTGGTGCAGATGCAGGCCCGCTACATGGCCGGGCTCCGACAGGACACCCCCGCCCAGACAATGGTACCTCCCGGGATGAGACAACAGGACACCCCCGCCGCAGGAATGATCCCTTCCCAGCCCAGGCCCAGCTTCGAGCCGCAGGCACCGGTGGAAATCGGACCAAACACAGAGTTCGCGCTGGCTTTCCAGAAACGCGGGCCCCCCTCCCCACCACAGAACAGGTTCCCCAGCCCACAGCAGGCCCACCCCCCACACCCTGGGGAGCACAGGTACCCCCACCCTGGGGACATCCGCTTCAGCGAGGCTCAACAGATCATGGATGCAAGATATCCCCACCCAGGGGAGAGCAGGTTTCCCCACCCCAGTGACAGTCGATTTCCCCACCCAGGGGAAAGATTTCCCCACCCTGGTGACACTAGGTTTCCCCACCCTGGGGAGAGTAGGTTTCCCCACCCTGGTGACAGAATTCCCCACCCAGGGGAAGGCAGGTTCCCCCACCCCCAACAAGGCACCCAGAGATACATGCACCCTGGTGAGAGGTACCCCCACCCTCAGCAGGCGTTGGACAGGTTCCCCGCCCCGGGGGAGGGTCGTTACGCCCCAGGGGAGGGGAGGTACGCCCCAGGGGTGGGGGAGAGCCGGTACATGGCGCAGCGGATGGCCGGGATGCTACAGGACGGGCTGGAGGAGGCGAGCCTGATGGACCGCTCCGTCGCGCTGCAGAACTTACAGAACATGCTGGGGGGCCCGCCGCGTGCCATGGCAGCCGAGTCGCTAGGCAACAGCATGGAGGCGTTTCCCGGGCAACGGCAGATGGTGGAGGAGATGAGGTCGCAGGAGGCCGTGCAGAGCATGCTGGGAAGGATGATGCAGCAATCCCACAATGCCATGGGAAACGTGCCCATGCCGAAGTCGGTCATGTCCGCCGGACTTACCCATGGTGCAATGCAGGGGCCGAGGATGTCGCCGCCCTACAGCGCAGCCGACGGAGGTCAAGGGTCAGTGGGCCAGATGTCAGGGGGTCAAATGTCGCCTGGGAGCATGATGTTCAAAGCGCCTGTGGGTCCAGTGGGGGATGCTGGGATGCGTGGGGAGGGGGGCGTGCACATGCAGGACATTCAGCAGACGCGGAAGGCGCAGCGCTTCGTGTTGCCCACGGAAACACCAACCAGAACGCTGCAGTACTTTCCCGCGGGGAAGCCCGCCGACCGGGCGCCGCACCCCGGCGCCATGCAGCCCGCCATGAGCGTCCCGAACCTTTCAGCCAATCAGGAGCCGCAGAAGAGAATCTCCTTCTCCGAGGAAAACCTGATGCAAGCTGGGAGCAGAGCAATGAACCCTGGGTATCCTGCAATGAACCATGGGTACTCGGGCTACCCTGGACAGTAGGACTATGTGGTGCGGGGGGGTGCAGGGTTGAGAAATGTTGCCATATCCAGTGAAACTACATAGAGCAGGACATGAGATATATTTGTACATACGTGTTTTGCAGGGCATGGTGGGTATGACCTTTGACCAGCCCGCTGATGTGTCCCTTGACCTTGTTGTTCCATGAAGTTCTGCATGTATTCTGGCCGTGGTGTGGATCTCTGCGACCCCTGTCCTCTGACCTGACCTGACCCTGATGTTGTAAGGTCACGACCCTGACCTGACCTCTACATCTTATTCTACTTTTCCCGGAAAAGAAACACAATTTCCAGGAGACAACATTTTGAGAAAAGACTCTTTCAGAAAGCACAAAACATCCTGTAGCTCTAAACACACCCAGTATGGGAAAGTTTTTTTTTTTCCTACCATTTCGAAAACTTTAATTTAATGGAGATGGTCCACATAGAATATGCAAAGCTAGAAAATGTAAACCAAAGCTACTACTGTCAGAAAAGATTTAACCCTGAAACACAAGTCAGGTCAGGTTAGAAATTTGATACCTTGATGTTCTGTCTCCCAGAGATGTTGCCACCAGACCTTTTGTAGCGATGTGAGGGAACAACAGCAGTGGACAGTGGGGATTTTTTGTGCAGCAAGTTGAAACTGTAATTTCCAACACAAGAAATTGGACTCACCCAAATTTTCCTTCACCTACCAAAAGAACTGGAGTTGTACAGTCGAAAATTTGGGTGAGTCCAATTTCTTGTGTTGGAAATTACAGTTTAAACTTGCTGCATAATGACTTCTACCAACACAGATGAACTTTCAAGATAAGTGGCGTTTTTTGGCGATGCCAAAGGGGCGGAGCCCTTTAATATGTTGTACAGGTGGTTTTGTTTCCGGTGCCTTTTTACTGACGTGTTGGGCCTCTATGGGTCCTGTCAACTGTGCCATATAAAGGGTGGGAGAGCACATCGGCAGAGCGTACTGCGCCTACGCAAAACCAGTAACGTATCGTGCATTGCACTTTGGCAGAACGTCTCTTTTCTAGCCGTATTCAAGGATGACATCCTGTTGGGAAAGATATCCTCAAATTCTGATGCAATGTTGACCAAACATCCAACGAAAACCATGAAAAATCAGGGTTTTTAGTAGGGACACGACATCTATTTTCAGGGTGTATTCAAGGATGACATTCTGTAAATGTTGTGTTGGGAAAGATATCATCAAATTCTGTTGCAACGTTGACCAAACATTCAACGTATTGTGCATAGCACCTTGGTAGAACATCTCTTTTCTAGGCGTATTCAAGGATGACATTCTGTAAGTGTTGTGTTGGGAAAGATATCCTCATTCTGATGCAACGTTGACCAAACAACCAACGTATTGTGCATAGCACTTTGGTAGAACGTCTCTTTTCTAGGCGTATTTCGGATGACATTCTGTAAATCTTGTGTTGGGAGAGATATCATCAAATTCTGATGCAACGTAGACCAAACATCCAACGTATTGTGCGTAGCACTTTGGTAGAACGTCTCTTTTCTAGGCATATTCAAGGATGACATTCTGTAAATGTTGTTGGGAAGGATATCCTCAAATTCTGATGCAACATTGACCAAACATCCAACATATTGTGCATAGCACTTTGGTAGAACGTCTCTTTTCTAGGCATATTCAAGGATGACATTCTGTAAATGTTGTTGGGAAGGATATCCTCAAATTCTGATGCAACATTGACCAAACATCCAACATATTGTGCATAGCACTTTGGTAGAACGTCTCTTTTCTAGGCGTATTTATTGCTGAAGTCCTGTCTGTAGTTGTAGATGTTCTGTTGGGAAAGATATCCGCAAATTCTGAAGCAACGTTGACCAAACATCCAACGAAAACCATGAAAAATCTGGGTTTCGCACAGTCGAAACATCTCTTTTTAGGGCGTATTTAAGGGTAACATCCCATCTGTGGTGTTGGAAAAGATGCTCTGATGCAACGTTGACCAAACATCCAACGAAAACCATGAAAAATCCGGGTTTCGCTCTTTTCAGGGCGTATTTGAGGATAACATCCCATCCATAGTGTTGAAAGTTGTGTTGGAAAAGATGCAACGTTGACCAAATATCCAACGAAAACCGTGTTTCGCGCAGGCGCAGTATGTTCTGCTGACATGTTGGGTGGGAGGGTTGTGGTTATATTGTATGATGGGCTGATTGTACATGTCTGTATCATTGCCAAACTTTACTGTATGAAAAAAGGGAAAAACTTGTACACTGCCATATAACATATACGGGAGCTGTTGAATAGGAGTGATTATTATCAGCAAGTTTTAACTGGCATCAGGTTCAGTTTCTATTAATTTCTTTTTTTTTACTGTTGATTTTTGTTTGGTGCGGGCGGGAAAATTCCTACGACTGCACCAATTTAGTCTCTGTTTTTTTCAGACATTTTAAAGTAAAAAATGTAGGAATAGGACAAAATGAAACCATTCTTGAACTACGTCAATTGCTGCCATTTTTAGGGAAGGGACTTATTCATTTTCAGGCACATTTGTGGACAACCATAGATACCTTTTTCGCCCAACATTAAAGCATTTTCAGACAACCCTAGACATATTTTTCAGACAACCATAGCCACATTTTTTGTCCACTGTAGGCAAAAGTTTTGGTACTCTTCTTTTATACCCCAACAGTGTTACTGTCAAATCTTCGCACAATGTTTGAAGCTTGTTTGTCGGGAAACTCCTGCATGTGGTCGGGACAGCTCTGTTCAGGGGGGGGAGGGGGTGTGATAAACTGTAAACTCACCCCACAGATTACATTGATCAATGTATAACACAGCCATTCTTTGCAGGGCTGTTTCTTGAGTGGTCATAAGGGAGTATATCCATGACCGGAAATTGGGGGGGGGGCAGAAGGATGGGAGGTCTATGCAATACTTGTGGGTCTCACACCAGTGTAGCTTGACAGCTGAGGGTCTCACACCAGTGTAGGTTCACAGCTGTGGGTCTCACACCAGTGTAGCTTCACAGCTGTGGGTCTCACACCAGTGTAGGTTCAGCTGAGGGTCTCACACCGATGTTTGCCGACAGCTGTGTACGTATACTCACACCAGTGTATGCTCAGCTGAGGGTATCACACCGATGTTTGCCGATAGCTGTAGGTCTCACACCAGTTGGTCTCACACCAGTGTATGCTCAGCTGTTGGTCTCACACCATTGTTCATCTGCATTGTGGCAGATATTTTCTACCTTTGTCACCACTTTCTTGAGTTGTAAATGATTGTTTTACCTTTTGTGGTATACAGGAGATATGTTTATGTACAGTTGGGGTCGGGGGCAGGAAAAAGCAGGTACAGAAAAGGCTCCCATAACTAGCACTTAAGTCTGGTACTGTAGGTCCTGTGGTAGGTTTGTACGTAGAGCTAGAGACAAAAAATCTGCAATATATGATAGGGAACAAGTTGTGTTACATACAAACTTTTCATGTTGAAAAAAATGTTCTTGTTAAAATTCTGTAACTTTTGAGAGAGAGAAAATACAACATATCTTGGAGGAAATATGCTCAAATTCAGCAATAAAAACTCTTTATATCACTATTATTGATGGAAACGGTTTTGCTCTGTTTTATCCACATCACAACAGTTCAGCTAAAGCTAAGGCTGTTACTAGTATGGTCCTGTCAATAGTGGATAAATTTTAGCCTCTACCCACGGTCGCAAATTGGAGCTTCTATGGCCCGGGATCTTCTCTGGTGTACTATCCCTTTATTTCGGCCAATTTCTACTATTTTTCCAGCGATCCGCGGTGCCTGGTAGAGGCTAGTTTTATCCATCTTACAACAGTTCAGCTAAACCTAAGGCTATTACTAGTATGATCTTGTCAATAGTGGATAAATTTGCACAATTGACAGGATCATCTTGTCAATAACAGAACAAAATACATTATTTATCATGCTGTCAGTAGAACACTTTTCCCACTTTAGGAGTAAATGTTGCACTATTGAATTTTACACTTTTTCCTATTATTGATAGGATGATCCTGTCAAGAGCCATTCCATTCAGCTAGATGCAGTCAGGTATGGTCCTACTCTACAGTGTCTTACCACAACGCCACCCTGCGACTATGAGTAGCATTGCACCCTGATGAAGCAGCTGAACCGTTAGGCAGGTAGATCTTTAACAGTGTTAGTTTGTGTTCGAAGTCGACTTTTCGCTGTTTCAACAACACAACGTTACCTCCTAGAACGTTCTCCAGGTTTTGTTAGTTTGTTGGTTGGTTCTTTGCTTGAACAGTGACAAGTCGGTTGAGACTTTAGTAGAAATATCTTTAGGCTGATTCGGCTTTTTATCTTGTAGTTTCTTTTGCTTCTTACTCTTTTACATTGCCATTATATTCTTCAGTCAAGAACCCCTCCTTTGGCCAAGTCCCTTCGAACTGAAAATCTCCGTTTACCAACTAAAAAGAGACACCAGAGACAGATTTGCTAAAAGAAAATGAAAACTTTAATCATTTTTTCCAGTTGTGTAAACGTTTGCAAAGACATCTAGCGTGTGGCGTAGCGGCAGAGTGCTCGACTCGGAACCACTTTACACGACCTTCCTCAATTCACTCAAGTGAAAATGAGTATTGTATTGTCCCCTGTGTTGGTGGCGGCATTAATACAAGTTGAAAAAACTTGAGTGTGCCGTCACCACGTCTTGTGATATTGGCATATAAAAAAAAGACATCTAGGCTGTCGTTGTTTCGGTTCCGTTGCTAATTCCAGAATTTCTGGAAGTAAAAACAGACAAGTTTGACATCCTCATGTTGGTCCTATCAGAACCAGACGACAGTAGGGTTTTCCTGCAGAACAACTTCGCGATGTGCTTCCGAAAGTTTCTGCCTATGAACGCGTACAGAAATGGGTTTATAACCGAGTTTAACACGGCAAGTGCTGTAGCCACATACACCACTGCAATATTCTGTCCGTCAGCGTACGAGTGGATAGAAAAGGATGTTATATGAAACGGCAACCAACAGACTAAAAAGAAGACTGTAACTATGAAAAGCATGGGGATGGCGTGGTGCTTTGACGTCATGCGTCTTGCCGCAAAACGGGTTACCGATTGGCGACCTGTCGCAAACTTGCGCCGCTGCCGTCGTAAAGTATAGAATATCATGGCATATACCGGAATCAGTATACAGGCTGGTACGATATACGAGATTATGAATATGATAAACTGTAGCGCTCTGTACGGATACCCACTGTCCGGATCGTCTGGTTTTAGGTACACGCACTCGTACAGACTTTTGTAGGAAAAAGTCCAGTCTCGTGAGATGATGTTTCGCTCCACCGTGTCCAGAACAGCTGTTAAAAACGCCCCGATCCAGATTTTGACGCAAGTTTTTGCGGCGCCCCTGGCCGTGGTGTTGAACCTGTGGTTAGCGAAAAGAAACAAAATAATATTATCGTTATTGTAACATGTACACAATGGAACAAACTGCTATGTTTTTATCATTGTGGAACATTATGGGCCGATACTATCCCTGTAGCTGTGTGGGAGGACTCAGTTCCGAGCCTGCCAACTTGGCCTTAGGGTCAATCTGTTGTAGCCAGACCTACCACCCTCATCCCTTCCTGACATTCGACTGCACAAACACACAACACATGTACATACACACTGACATTCAAACACACACACACACAGCAAACAGAGTGCACACACTCACACACACACACAAACAAACAAACACACTCCCATGCGCACCTGTACCTGTGCGTGAACGGCTTAGTAACCGCCTGGTAGCACTCACACACACACACACACACACACACACACACCTGTACCTGTGCGTGAAACACATGTACATGTACATGTACGTGCCTGTGTGTAAACGGTTTGGTGACCGCCTGGTAGCGCTCACACGCGATCGCGATGAGGTGAAAGATGCTGGAGGCCGCCAGGAACACGGCGATGACGCGGCCTACGTCACAGCTCCTGTCACTCACCAGCCGCGCGATGACGTAATCCTCCTCCACGTCGCCTAGCAACGAGAAGCTCTCCTCATCCACACGGACCTCCGTGCAGTTGGTCAGCTCCAGAACATCCGACTCAAAGTCGGTCAAACTTACGGTAGTGAAGTTTGCAGTAGAGTTGATGTCCCCCGATTGCCGGCAATGCTCATCAACCATGTCCACCAGAACGCTCTGTAGATGTCTGTACCTGATGGACACTGCAGCCTGGACTATTACAAACATGCAGAAACAGCAGTCTGCCACTGCGAGGTTTGCCACGTACAGATTGTGGATGGTCCGCAAGGGGGCGTAACGCGCCACGATGAACAGTATCAGCAGATTCGCCAGCATCCCGACTGCTGATATGCAGCATCGGGAAATGTTCGCGATGTAAGTCACGTCTGCCATGCTTGTCTGTTTGTTTGTTTGTTTGTTTGTTTGTTTGTTTTGTCAGCTCTCCATCAGTGTCTCACATAGAGTTTTACATGGGGTTCCCCATTGAAACTCACATGACATACAATGTTCTAAGCTGTACAGATGATACTTAGTACGGAATGCTCCTCCAATTGAATTAGTCCTCTCTATTGAATTAGTCCAGGTTGTCTTCAGTACTGATTTTTCTGGCTTAGGAAGAAGAGATGCTGCTCCAGTAACCTCACCTTAGTCTAGTACCTAGAAGTGGTCTCTTAGCCCTGTACTGAGCCAATTTTTTTTTCAGCGTATCGAATTTGCGATTGATTTTCTGTCGGCTTCCACGGAATCCTTACGGACGAGTGACGTCAGCTGTTAGTCATGATTTCCAGGAAAAATCCTCAGACGAAAACATGGCGACTGTGTCCGCCCTTTTTCATGGTTGACTGGGATGGTAGCTGTCAGTAGTGCGTGGATTTCTGTCAGGGTGCCAAACTTGTCTCAGTTCCCTTTTTCTATATAGTTTGTTCTTGTGTCGAGATGTCGCAACTCGTAGCCAACTTATGCAATAATGTCTGGGGGAAGAAGAGAAGAAGTTACAGCAAACTGTAACAACAAAACACGCTCACAAAACTTGGAAAAAATATTCTTTATCTACGAAATGTGTTCAGCGATTTGTCAAATATTTGATCTGATTTTGTGGGGAAAGCGGGGTCTATTTTGGCCACCTGTTTCCATTGGTCGTCAGTGATTACATGTGGCCAATGTAGACTACCCTTGTAGCCTCTACCAGGCTTCGGGAGGCGGCTGGAAAGAGTAGAAATCGGCCACCAAATAGAGAGATAACATGCCGGAGAGTTGGTCTGCTAGAGAGTAAATTTTGCCGCACCCGAACTGTTCTCTCTAGCGGACCAACTCCTCTGGCATGTTATCTCTCTATTTGGTGGCCGATTTCTACTCTTTCCAGCCGCCTCTCGAAGCCTGGTAGAGGCTACAAGGGGAGTCTACTAGCATTTAGCCAATTTCTACTCTTTCAAGCCGCCTCCCGAAGCCTGGCAGAGGCTATCCTCTTAGGTTGTCCCACGGAACCTGCTTGGAGATTAGTGGAAAGGGGCGTAAACAAACAGGAAGCGGTTGAAACACGAGCGTCACGATAACCAAACAAGTTCAGCCAGGGTCAATCGGCCGTGGACCCCCGAACAATAGTGTTAGCTTGACTGGTGATTAGCGATCAACAACAGGGTGTTAAATAACACTTTGGTGGTAGTATATGGTTTGTTGGTAAAAACAGTACTCTCCAAGCAGAGGTTGTGGGGGGATGATCGTTAAATTTTTATATATGGCCGTTTTTTTTGTCCTGACCCCCACCCGTCGGTGGCCGGCGACCTTCTCTGGCCAATGGATAATTTGATACTGTCTTTTTGCCACCGAGAGGGATCTGCTTGGAGATTAAAAACACGGGACAAATCTGCCTTGCAGTATACACTGAATTGTGCCGAATTTTACATTCCACATACTCAGTAAAACTAACACTGTAGGCTAATATAGTACATACACAGGTATATAAAAGTAACGTTCAATCAGTCGACATGGTTTTTCATACTATATCATTATATATAGCATACTATAAGTATATCATTTGATCATTTCTGCCCCACCAAAAGTCACACCACAATGAATCATACAAAAACAATGTGACCTTGCCCTTTTATATGGCGTAGTATTTGTTTCCTTATGACGCCATAGACCAGATTTCTACGAACGTTTCAACGTAAGTTCTCACTACAACGTAAATGTGCAACCTGTATCATATTCAGAAATGTGCCTATGCTGAATGGGTTAGGGTTATGATCAGACATGGTTCTGGATAGTCTATATTGTATCCAGAACTGTGCCTGTATCTAGGTTAGGGATAGGATCAGGCACGGTTCTGGATAGTCTGCGCGTGTATCCAAGAACGCATATTTACTCCAGGCACGGTTCTGGATACGCGTGGACTATCCAGAACCTTGCCTGAACATAGTTCTGGATGAAAGCACAGTTCTGGACAAATGTCTAAATCTTACCGTCCGTAGCAGGCTTATAGAACTGGGGGTTTAGTGGTCTTCGGCTGTTTTCTGATTAGCCTCCGTAGCAGGCTTATAGAACTGGGGGTTGGTGGTCTTCGGCTGTTTTCTGATTAGCCCAGTTCTAAACGGGGGTAATTCAACCACGCTATGGTGTCTATATGAAATCAGAAAATAGCACATAAAAGCTCCCAAAGACCCTGAAGACCCCCAAAACCCCCAGTTTTTGGCATGCTATGGAGGCTACTAAATCTTACCTTACTAAGTCCCAGCTCATAACCTCCGGTTATAGCAGCGGCCTTGATACAGAACCAGTCTTTCCAGTATGGCGCTTCGGCGAGCATTCGTCACTACTAGTGAAGGGACCAGATTTAGGAGGGCCTGCATGGGGGGTCCCGACAACGCTCTACGCTGAATTCAGGAAACCTCTCGATTATGCTTGACGATAAATTTCAAGTGGCTACAACGCATTACGTAGAATTAAAACGGCGAATACGCTCCACGCAAAATGCGCCAATTACGCTCTACGTTGAATTAGAGCTGTCTACGTAGAATTAAAACAGCCGATTATGCTCCATGGAAAAGGGCATGCGGGCCCCTATTTAGCAAAGCTACTGTGTGTGTGTTTAAAGAATGCAAAACGCGTAACTAACATTTATGAGACTCATAAAACCGAGAGTAAATCAGGTACGGCAAACGTTGTAAACCTAAGTCCATTGTTACCTACCCGTAGGTGTTCTTCGAAGGGTACTTAAGAACCTTAAGAAGACGTCGTACGTGACTGAAGGACGGAGAAGGTGTAAGGACGCCTCGGGCAGGTGGAATGAACTACTTAAGACCAGGGGTGGGTCCAGTCTTGTAGCGACACCTCTGAACCGTCATATGGGTGTTTTGAAGGACCTGAAGCAATGGCTTTTTTCTTGGTTGATAACTCTGATATTTGACGGCATGACTGTTTCTTGTTCTTTTCTGGGCCGGGGGCCAATCTGTCGCCAACAATTTGTGGGGTAGTGTGGCGCCGTCGTTAACGCATTCGGCTCACACCCAAGAGGTCGCGGGTTCGAATCCTGCCCATATCACCGATCTTGGGAAAGGCACTTTACATGACTTTTCTCACTTCACTCAGGTGTAAATGAGTACCTAGCTTCGGTTAGGGACATCCCTCGGATAGGATGTGAAATGGAGGTCCCGTGTTTGGGAGAGCCACACCCCACACACGTTAAAGAACCCACTGCACTTTTCGAAAAGAGTAGGGGACCTTCCCGGTGTGAGTGGTTCAAACCTTACAGTCCGGTCTTACGCAGCTTGTACATGTACGTACATCATACTAGCCCGGTTACCAAACCTATTATACATGTAGCTCCCGAGTCCTACATCCTCTCCGCAAATAGGATGTAGGACTCGGGAGCTATAATAGGTTTGGTAACCAGGCTAACATCATACTACATGTACAAAACTGGTGTGTTACGCCTAAAGGCGGTTGACCGGTTATGCAAAACAAATAAACAAACAACAGGCCACACATCGCGGTGAGTTAACGAGTTGAGATTTTCTCCGTGTCTCCAGGATTAACTACAAGGCTGCCTGACCTTAGTTAACACCCGTCCGACCGGCCGTACCTTACAATGACTCACTGCTATGGCGACGTGTGGACCTGTCAAACACAACTCACACTCCAGACCGCACACGGCCGGCAACAACGTGGGGACAGGGTGAGTGTTTCACGATCACATACGACCGTGGTACGATCCCGAACCGATGGCACTCTTGTGATAGTCGTGAACGTATCTTAGAAAACTTTCATCCGCCAGATTTCGGAAAAAGCTGTCCAAGATCCTTGGTTCTGACAATCTGCTTGAAACGTCTACGACTAAACCGTACGGTGGTCTATACAATTGAGGCTGGGCCGTAAGTACTGAATACGGTGTGTAAGACTTGAATTTCTTGTGTCTAAATGTCAATATCGTAATAAGGCAAATTTACATGCATAGATACATGTATACAATAGATATAAGGTTTTCTTTCTTTAATCAACATATTTGCCCCCTCCCTTACTCGTCAGAAAGCTCGCATGTCCTGCCCCTGACATCATTTCCATCGCCTCAGGCAAGTCGACCTGAATACGACAGGAAAACCTGTTTTAGTCAGGGACGGCACTGGAAGGTACAGGATTCCCGATCTTTATCTTAAGCCCCTGTCGTATCTGTACATCGTAGGACTCCCAGGTTACCTACAGCAGTCTCTGTATACTGTACATGAACCTTCTAAAATGGCATTTCGTGCATTTTTGAGAGGATTTCCACGAGAAAATCAGAGATAAATTTTTATTCAATGACAAAGGGAGCAGTTTTTCTATGATTCCAGTCCATCTTTTCAAGAAAAATCTAGGACCTTTACATAAAATGTGGACCAAAAAGTGGACCTTTACAGAAAATGTGGACCAAAAAGTGGACCTTGACATAAAAAGTGGCCAAAAAGTGGACCATTGAGCCTTGTGGGGGG
>NW_017803269.1:150581-152355 GCF_001625305.1 Branchiostoma belcheri | reverse complement strand
CCCCCCTGGCTACAGGCATGCTGTAGGACAATTCAGCCCCGGTGTCTGCCATTATACAGGGTCAGATAATGATATAAACCAACAAAACGTGTCTAAAGTCATCGGACTGCCGAGTCACAAGAAAACTAACGGATTTTCTGTGCTTTCATTGCAGTGAACTGGCTGAACTCGGACCGACTAATGCCAACCAGCATCTCACAAGCCAGGGAGTCGCGTTCTATGACCGCCGCAAAGATGACTGTCGCCGACCTTATCCAGTCTCGCCTGGTTCTCCTTTATTCTAGCCCGTAAATCTGATCTGCAAAGCGCACGTTTAAGCAAACTTTACGCATCGTGATGGCTGATGCAGTAGACCTTATCCGCTGCCCCCTGTATTGCCACTTTACGCTGATCCGTAAAGCGAAAGTTTAAGCAAACTTTACGCACCTTTCAGCATGTCTGACGCAGTAGGCATTATCCTGTGCCTCCTACGTTCATTCTTTACGATAGCCCTAAAAGTGTAACAGTCCATAACCTGGTAAAGCGTATGTACGGAGTGGCATCAATTTAAGCAAACTTAACGCACCTTTCAGCATGGCTGACGCAGTCGGCGTTATCCGTTGCCTCCTGTGCTCCTGTGGCATGGCGGCAAACCTGCTGATCGTTGCCATAGTAACGCATTTTCCCGCCATGCGCACCGCCTGTAACGTGTATGTGGCCAATCTGGCGGCTGCCGACTTCTCATTCTGTCTCTTCGCGCTCGTACAGTCCGTCATCGCTATCCGGTCTACAAATGTGGAGGATTCGTACTATAAACTGCTAGAGGATTACTGTAACCAAACCTGGCACGGACTAGACTCGATAGTAACACATAGAAACGTTACAAATTATACAAACCCGTACGTGACTGCAGAAAACTGCACGGGGCAATACGAGAGAGTGCGAATGTTCGAGGAGTACTGTATGGAGGACGAACTGAACTCCACAGACACAAACGTTACAGATTTCTATACAGATCTGTACGGGATAGCAGGAAACTGTACGTGGCCATACCCGATGCCTGCGTCTCTACAACAAGCCGAGCGGGAGTACTCGACTCTAGGTTGGACCTACGAGAGAAGCTGCGACGTCGGCCGCGTTGTTGTGGTTTTCCTGGCCGCTGCAAGCATCATCCTGCTGACTGTGATAGCTGTGGAAAGGTATCTGCATCTGCATCTGTCTAGCCGGTATAACCGCCATTCGGTGTGACACACCAGCTTCTGTATCTGTATAGCCGGTATAACCGCCCTTCGGCGTAACACACCAGCTTCTGTATCTGTATAGCCGGTACAGCCGCCCTTCGGCGTAACACACCAGCTTCTGTATCTGTATAGCCGGTATAACCGCCCTCCGGCGTAACACACCAGCTTCTGTATCTGTATCTGTATAGCCGGTATAACCGCATTTCGGCGTAACTCACCAGCTTCTGTATCTGTATCTGTATAGCCGGTATAACCGCATTTCGGCGTAACACACCAGCTTCGCAGGTACGCGGCGCGGTGGCAGCTGGCTATATTACACCGATTGACTTGTTACACCTAATAACCCTTGAACTTTTAACTCTAGACATTGTTTAAAGCTATCTAATGACAATGCCCCTACTGTACTTGGTGACAGCAAGTTCCACTCTGCGATAGTTCTAGGAAAGAATGAATTCTTGAACACCTCAATCCTTGGTTGATAACTCTGGTAGTTGAAGGCATGGCCATTTCTTTTGGTCCACCACAAAAAATTCTCTCACCTAGAGCTTTCGATC
>NW_017803269.1:5334-150454 GCF_001625305.1 Branchiostoma belcheri | reverse complement strand
ATTTTTTGTGCTGGACCAAAAGTTTTAACTTTAAACATGTAACTACCAACACAGATGAACTTTCATGATGGCCATTTCTCGTTCCCTACAGGTACAGAGCGATCACAGACCCGCTGAGCACCAGACGACACGGCACGGTGAAACACGCGGGTGCGACCTGCGCTGTGGCCTGGACGGCGGCCGCCCTCGCTGCAGTTATCGACACGGTCGCTAGGAACGTCGTCACCAACGACTGGAGCTTTAAAAGCGCCAGTTTGCACTCCGGAGCCTCGTGCGTCGTTCTCAAGCTCGAGTCGTCCGATACAAGCCACCCTTTCTTTGTGATGATCTTGCTAGATTTTCTGTTCGGGTATGTTCTGCCCGGCTGCGTGATAATACCCCTGTACGTGCGGATTGTGGTCACAGTACACCGGTCGCGCCGCCTAGCGGTTCGGGAGAGCAGGACAGACGACCAGGCCTACCTCATGGTGATTTGATTTGATTTGATTTGATTTATTAGACTGTATAAACAGATATATACAGCCAGGACTGCCCAACTAGCCGGAGGCTGTTATAAAGGGCTAGCCCTCACAACAAGAACATAATTAATTACTAACAGTTAACAGTGTCGGTTACACTTCAGATTAACATACTACTTATTATTACATAACAAATGTTGCGACCTAACGTTAACAAGCTATCTAAATACGTCTTTGCTGAAATGCAATTGCCATCTATAAACTATTGAGACGCATGAACAGTGTACTAAAATAAGTTATTATATATCTGTGTACCTATGCTGACAAGCTATCTAAAAACAATCTGGCCTAGTCGCCATGCTTTTACTGTAACTACATTGTGTACTATATCTACATTGTCAGGTTCTGGTGGTGACGGCCCTGTTCCTGGCCAACTGGCTGCCATTCCACGTTATCTCCTTCCTGATCCCCAGGTACGTCAGGAGAGAGGAGTACGAGGCGATCAGCGTGGCGCTTTCCTTCGCCGTCTTCAACTCCGTGGCCAACCCTTTTCTCTACGCGCTGTTAGGGAGGAACTTTCGGGACAAACTGAAGAAGATGTTCTGCTGTGTGAAACGGTGCCGGAACGGCAGACAGTGGAGACCGCACAGCCAGGCTTCACAGGACACGACGCTAACGGTACAGGTCATCGATACAACAGGCCAGGCTATAGGACAGGCCCAGGCTACAGGCGGGACAGAACAGGCTAGAGAACAGGCCCCGGCTACAGGGCAGGTCATCGACCAAACAGGCCAGGCTAGAGAACAGGCTCAGGCTACAGGGCAGGTCATCGACACAGCAGGCCAGGCTAGAGAACAGGCCCAGGCTACAGGGCAGGTCATCGACACAACAGGCCAGGCTAGAGAACAGGCTCAGGCTACAGGGCAGGTCATCGACACAACAGGCCAGGCTAGAGAACAGGCTCAGGCTACAGGGCAGGTCATCGACACAGCAGGCCAGGCTAGAGAACAGGCTCAGGCTTCAGGGCAGGTCATCGACACAGCAGGCCAGGCTAGAGAACAGGCTCAGTCTACAGGGCAGGTCATCGACACAGCAGGCCAGGCTAGAGAACAGGCTCAGTCTACAGGGCAGGTCATCGACACAACAGGCCAGGCTATAGAACAGGCTAAAGCTACGGACGGGACAGAACAGGCTAGAGAACATGCTCAGTCTACAGAACAGGCCCAGGCTACAGGCCAGACAAAACAGGCCCAGGGTACAGTCGGGACAGAGCAGGCCTTTCCCAATGGCACAATGCTAACAATACAGGACATCGACACAACAGGCCTAGGACAGGCTACAGGACAGGTCCAGGCACACGTCACAGACAGTGTCAGCCTTACCGTGACTAAAATATGTACAGGACAGGCAACAGTTGAAATGATGTCCCAAACATTTACAGACGAAAAAGGACAGAAGTCAAATGCACCAGAAAGTGCATGAACAAAGAAATGGCCAAATGCATAACGACATTAGTGAAACAAGGTTGATTCGACATACAAAACTCTACTCACCTTAGACGTACTACACGTCATTTAGGATTTTCAACCAAGACGGAAACATACGTGTATTGCAACCTTGCGTTAGATGCCTACTTACTGCAATAACCATGTAATGTTAAGATAGTTGTCAACTAGTTGACGGGCATCATAAAGTTTTAACTTTGAAGATTACGTACACATACGTTTAACATTTTTCAAGAAATATGATCAACCCTCTGTGTAGGAAAAGTGGGAGCTCGACCCTCCCGATTTTTCTATACAGACGGCTCCACCTGTACTACTCACACCTAGTGCTGTTTACCTGTGGGCGGTTCTTGTTCAAAGGTCAGTGACGTGTTCTGGAGTTCCGGCTCCGGCTCCTGCGGTCACGTGGCCACTCTAAGCCAATCGCCGCCCTGCAACGCGAAACGCCGAGTTAAAACATTACCAACGTTGCCGAATGTTGTCGTACAGAATCTAACGGTGATTCTAGACTATCATAATGGCATAAACTATCTATAACCTTATAGTAGAACAACGTTCACAAAATTCCATGTAGCTGATTGTACCTACAACCGAGACCAGGATCCGGTAGCTGTTGTTTGTGGTTTGCTTTTTTGCTTCACTACAGAAGGAATAGAATGGACGTCCCGAAACCCGTCAATGTTTAAACTATCGTACACCAGGAAGCAGCCTGAAGTGTCCTGACCAGCCCGACTGTCAGCCTAACTGAAGGTAAGGTGTAGGTGTGGGGTAGTCTCCACCAGACTCCTTTGCAGGCTGAATAAACAGTAGAAATCAGCCTAGAAAGGAATGTAGCTGGCCAGGGGAGTTGGCCGGTCATAGAGGGTCTAGTTTGCCTGCACGACCAACTCTCCTAGACAGTTACATTCCTTTTTAGGCCGATTTCTACTATTATTGACCACCCTGTATTAGCTCAGTAACTAGAAACTTTGTATTAGCCTAGTATAGTACCTTGTATGTTCCTTATGTATGTATCTATTTATGTATGTATGTATGTATGTATGTATGTCTAAGTCAAGTAGTGTATCTTTTGTCTTCACTTTTCTACATATGTCTGTTATATGTCTTGACCTGTACCTAGCCCGTCGTGGCATGAATGTACAATAAAGGTATTTCATTATTATCATTTATTATTCAGCCTGCAAAGGAGTCTTGTGGGGACTAAAATTTGCTCTCATAACGTAACGATCCTTGGTTGTTGTTTGTTATGCTCTCGTTGCTCTCCGTGCCCAGTCTTCACGGTCACATATTTACTACGCCAGGCTGCCTTTCTAAAGGCCCGTTACCTTAACATTGCTCAGAGGACAGGTGTGCTGTATTGAGAACCGTTCCTATCTAGTTCCATGTCTGAATGGGTTAGGGTTAGGTCTTAGGATCAGGCACGGTTCTGGATAGTCTCTGTTGTAGTGTAGTACTTGCACAGTCGTTGTTGTCGTCACGGTCACATACCTTGAACTCCTACGCCAGGTTTCTTAGGTTTAAGTCCTGTCGTACCTGGAACTAGTTCTGTATCAATGGGTCAGGGTTAGGATCAGACACTGGATAGCTTTGGGTGGTCTCCGCGTATCCAAGAACGCAGATCTACCCGAGGCACGGTTCTGGATACGCGTGGACTATCCTGAACTGTGTCTGATGTAGCATCCACCAATCCTTTCTACGGGAATACGGATTTGGCAAGTAAGTAAAATTGGCCAAGGGAGTCCGGCCGTGGCGAGGTAGTTTCTTTCCCTCCGAAATGGCCAGTCAAACCTACAAGGCGGCCAAACTCCCCTGGCAAATATTCTCCTGTATATAGCCAGCATAGTTAGTCTGGTTGAGAATATGTCTTATGAGCATGGGCTGAGACATACCGGACGTAATGTTTGCAGTCAATACTTTGTAAAAATAACGCACAGCGGATCACTGTTGCCACAACGTTGTACTGATATAGCCCGGACACGTGTAAATAGTACAATGGAACTTCAAAGCAGCCGATCGCGCGAAAGCACTTAATTTGTGATGCTTGTGTCTGAGTGTAGATGAATTGGCAGCCTTCAAGTGGACTTCTATTAAAGACATCCAGTGCGATTTCAAGGCAGCAAAACTTGAAATATTCTGAATAACTTAAAGTCTGACCGTTTCCAAAATCATATCCAGTTGCTTGAGTAACTGCTTCTTGGCTTACTTGTTTGTTTATTTCTTCTGCAGATGGGTGACAGGGTTTCCAAGCAGGTTTTCGATGAAAACGCGGTAGACCCAGCGTTTATTTGTTTCTTTGGATGTTTGTTTGTTTATTTGTTTGTTTATTTCTTCAGATGGGAGACAGGGTTTCCAAGCAGGTTTTCGATGAAAACGCGGTAGACCCAGCGTTTATTTGTTTCTTTGGATGTTTGTTTGTTTGTTTATTTGTTTGTTTATTTCTTCAGATGGGAGACAGGGTTTCCAAGCAGGTGTTTGATGAGAACGCGGTAGACCCGGCCGCCGCTGCCGCCTCGGAACTCGCGAAACTCATGGTGAACGGAGCGGTGGATCCGAGAACAGCGCCGCACAAGGCCAAGGTCCAGACGGACCCAGAGGATAGCCCCAAACCTGCGGCCAAGGAGAAACCAAGACGGAGCAAAGGTGCCGTCGTGGGGGGTCTCGGACAGGTGTGTACACGTATATCAGTATATCTGTACTCTCCAAGCAGAGGTTGTGGGGGAATGATTGTTAGCTTTTTATATATGGCCTTTTTTGTCGCTCCCCCCACCAACGTCGGATCTGACCAATGGATACTGTCTGGCCAATTTGATACTGTCTTTTTGCCACCGAAAGGGATCTGCTTGGAGATTATATATCTGGTCATTCCATGTAAGATAACATGCCGCGATCGCGTGCCTGCGAAGCTGGTGTGTTAGTAAAAGGCGGCTTTAACAATACAGGATTGTTCAGCCGACAAAACCGTTATAGACGGTGTTTTCAGCTGTTTCATACTATTGTGCCTGGTGACAATGGGTGTCCCTGTACAGCAGTTCTAAGGAATTTAAAGAAAATAGTTTTAAGGAATTTAATGAAAAGAGTTCTAAGGAATTTAATGAAAAGAGTTTTGAGGAATTTAAAGAAAAGAAAATTAGACAACATTGTTGAATCTCCAATGAGATCCTACTTTTGCAAGGTAGTAGCCAATTGGCCAAGCAGCTAGTTTCCATCAAGAACTAGAAACTGAATGGACAATGGAACGGCAGAGTGCTCGACTCGGAACCAAGAGGTCCCGGATTCGAGTCCTGACATGCCACCGACCTTGTGCCCTTGGGAAAGGTACTTTACACGACTTTCCTCACTAGACTCAAGTGAAAATGAGTATTGTCTGTCCAGTATTCGTTTCTATGTGTGGGACACAACACCAGCAACAGCTGCCTCTGTTCTGCGTGTATTGCACTGTTGCAATTTCAATAAATCAAAAATTAATAGACACTACAGTTGCCCAGTTGGCCACATGCCTTGCCACAGTAAGATCAGCCTGGCGATTACAGGATTCTTACAAGCCCAGTCTTACGGACATATTCCCCAACATGTTTCGGTGCAAACGGTGCCTGTCCTTGGTGCTGAACGTGCCATCCGCACAATGACAACTACTTGGAGATGAGCAATTTTCCTCCATCTGCAGGTGATTTTCGGTGAGCTTTGGGAGCTGATCTTCCCCGCAGCCTCCCTGTCCCCCACCCTGGAGGACATCAGGTGCGTGGTCCAGCAGGAGCTGAAGCAAGACGTCTTAGACCAGATCAACGGCGTTCTACACGATCTACAAGACGCCCTGTCTATCAACTATGCCGTCAACAAGCGAAACAGTGACATCACAAATCCTACCGACAGACAACGGCTACACGACTATCTACAGGTAAGGATTTCCTTTAGTCCGCTAGAGGGCGCAGATCAATGGCGTCTTACACAATGTTCTCCAATGCCTCCTAGTGTTTTCTAAGGCCTCCCAGTGTTCTTCAAGATTTTCCATGATCTTCAAGGTCTTCCAATGGTCTCCAATGCCTCACAATGTTCTTCAAGATCGTCCCATGATCTCCAAGGTTTCCCAATGTTATCTAACGCATCCCAATGTTCTCCAAGGCCCCATAATGTTCTCCAAGGCTTCCAAGTGATTCTCAAGGCTTATCATAATCTACAGGGGCTTCCAATGACACCCAGGGCCTCCCGGTGGTCTCCAATAACCTTATTTCCCTGATGTTGCAGGGTCTGGATCAGAACCTGACCACTACAGGAGTGATCGGAACTCTGATGCAGGAGAACTACGCCAAGATCGGCTTGTCCTGCTTCCTTCTTCTGGCTGGGCTACGCATCGCGCTGTATCAGGTAAGAATTAACGCTACCCCGCACACCGGCCAGCCGATACACATACCGTTTACAGTAACTATTGACTAACTTACGATGTTGTTGTCTCCCATGCAGGAGATGGCAGTGGTAGACCCTGAGAACAGGTCTCCAGACCTGAACCCGGCCCTGTCCCCGCGCTACGCCACACCACACACCGGTGTAGTGGCCATGTATGCCAGGGAGTACGCTCAACATGTGGAACAGTGGTGGCCGCATGTTATAGACGACAGGGAGAACGCCATCGTCTTTTACGAGTCCTACACGCTCGCTCCAGGTTAAACCACTTAGATTACCGTTTCCTAGAAGGTTTAATAAATGCTTTCGGTGGCGTATGTGGCTTTGTATCGTATGCAGAACCTTGCCTGAGCGAGGTCTTAGATAAAGCACTGTCCCGATCGCTATCGTCATCTACAACTCCTACATACTCGCTCCAGGTTTAAGCTGCTACGAGTATCTTACTTTCGGCTGGATACGCCACCGAATACATATAATCTTCTCGGGGAACTTCCCCGAGAAGATTATATGTATTCGGTGGCGTATCCAGAACTATGCCTATCTAGTTCTATGCATGGATGGCTTAGAAATATTATCGGTATAACAAAATAAGATTGCGCCCACTTTCGTAAGGTCTTCTACCTTCAAACAAGCAAGTGGATAGAAATGAACACACATACATACAAGTATCGGGTTACATTATGTGGCAAATGGCAGGACAGAGTTGGAAGGCGTCCCCATGTGAATTTGCTTTGTAACTGTTACCTTTCTAGCTATACATTTTGGGCTCACTAATATTAAAAAGTATATCTTTGTTATCTCAGGTAACGGTGCGTTGGGGAAAAAGTTGTCTCTGTTTTCGGACAGAGCTACGGGACTGAAGGACCAATCAGAAGGCCTGTACACAGAGTACATGAAGGGCGCTATAGAGAAACTCAGCAGCCGATTCAGCAACCCTGTGGGGACAGTACTGAACTGGAAACGGCTGATAAAAACGCCGATCAACACGGCAGACATGGGGGTTAATTTGGACGACAAAGGTTCGTGTCTAATTTTATTTTTATATTCCAACATGTAATCACAAGACGTGGTGATGGCACACTCAAGTTTTTTTCAACTTATATTAATGCCGCCACCGACACAGGGGACAATACAATACTCACTTTCAAGTCGTGTGAAGTGCCTTTCCCAAGGGAACAAGATCGATGGCATGTCAGGACTCGAACCCGGGACCTCTTGATTCCGAGTCGCGCACGCTGCCGTCGCGCCACACGACCTGTCCGTTGTAATTTGTCATTTGTGTACGCTAACTTTCTGCAATTCAGGAAGTTTTATCCCTGCTGTAAGGTTTGGTTTTTGATATCACGAATGAATCAAGCACATGTTTCTTGCCTTTTCTTTCTCAGATTGCTGCATCTTGTGACCGACACAGCAGAGATTGACTTGAAAACTAAACGCGAAGCAAGAAATTTGGACTTTAACTTCGTACAATACGTCTGCGGTCGTGATACAAAAGTCAATATGATACTTTTTATTATTCTAGGAATGCAGTAATATGTAGCTATGATGCAGTGTAAATATAACGTTATGTATATTCAAGAAGTTTGTTAATATACGGTAATACTATGATGTTGCTATGGTGCAATATACTGATACTCCAGAGTTCGTCATTATATAGATAAAGTTAGTCTTGCAACATTAGTATGCTATAGTTTTTCACTATATAGTAATGTGCGTTTTAGACAAGAACCGTATGCTACAATTTAGTATCATAATGCTCAGAATTATCATCTGAATATCAATTATTAACGTTATTATGTGACGCAAATCAGATTATGATGTATCTGTTTTTACTTGTCTTTTCTGTTCTGAATCTATGTTGTACAATATTGTTAAGTATTTTAAGTACTAAGTACGTGTTTCAAACCTTGCCCACTCATATCTCCCAAAAAGCCAGTCACAAGTTAACGTTATACGTCAAACGTGAATATGACCACATCTTTGAAAACCGAAGATATGCTTCATTTCAATATGATTGTTTACGTTATCCAAATAGTTTGGACAAGAGTCGTTTATGATATGTATCGTGTTAACGTAAAACTTTGCCTACAATCAGTACAATGCTTGTTACTTCGTGCAACAGCGCCTCTAGCGGTGCGGATAATAACTGCTGCTAACGCTAACTTCCTACAAAGTAAAACGGATGGACCGTTCGTCGGATATTCTGAATTTCGTAAGATTCGTTGGTTTTACAAGTTGTAATCCTTTTTACTTGATTCACTATGACATTTCGTATATTTAGGTCAAAATTTCTATGTAAAATCGTATGTTTTTATTTTAGTAAAACCATGGTAAAATTTAGTAACGGACCCCCCTATCAGTATCACGTATCATGCTGGTAGAAGCAAACCTAACCGGAAATGACTTTGACAGGAATAAAAGCTGTTCCCGGGTTTGACTCACCGGAAATTGTGATGAGTAATTGCTTGTTCAGATAAGGTTTCCCTCTATTTTTATTTCAAGGTCAGAGCCAAAGTTAGTTAAAGATAAAAGAAGATAGGAATAGCAAAAACATTCTAAAACCCACACATTAGCAAGGATAGATGTTCGTTATACGGAATAAAAGCTTTTTATTACAAAAAGAATCTTCTTTGAGTTGATTTTTTTATCCCGAAAAATGTTTTCTGACACACGATGTAAAATTCACCCAGGCGGAACGTCGACCTTTGACCTGCCAGCGGCCACTTCCTGGCGGAAATGACGTCATGAGGGAAATCCGCCATTTTTGTTTTCATGGGACGACAGTAAGGGTGGGACAAGCAGGGAGGTAAGGAAGAACTTTTTCTCCAAAGTCTTTAAATCTCAACATTCTCCCTCAAGACACACTCATACTTCAAGACTAAGGTTTAAGGCAGGGGTTAGATGTATACTTGTAGGTTTTAGTTATTTGTAGAATGAGAAATCGGATTGAATTCTTGGCGTATTTGGTCCGCGGAAGTCACCGGAATGTGGAAAGCAAATTAGACTAGAGCAGTAGGGAACGATCGCTACGGGGGTGGGTTAGGGTGTCCGCCCGCCAAATAAACTCTTCTCTCCAGCGGGAAATCTACCGTCTGAACTGTGTACATCTATGCCCTGTCTGTGTGTTAGTTTTAGAGTTAAGATCGGTAGCTTTAGCAGAGTTGCGGAGTTTTTTTCTTTCCTTTTTTCCCAGTTGTGATTCAGACTAGACCGTATGTGGGCGGTGGTACACTGTAAGGGCTTTGTACTAAAAATACGGCCGCTCAGTGTGTTCGGCAACCTGGGACTAATTATTGAACAGTATGTCGTCTATATTCCATGTATTACTTACCATATCCAGAGTGTTTCATACTGTTTGTTGCTCACATACAGAAAAGACACCCCCCCCCCGCTATATGCGTCAAAACGTCGTCTGTCGAGCTGTCAATCAAAGTCTATGTTGATGTTGTTTCCAGCTGTGTTCAGCTGATGTGTGTTGTGGTGCGTTTTGACAATTCGCGAAAAGTTTAACCCAGAAAGACACCATCTGTGGACACTCTGGTCTACTTTAAATATTTCCTGTCGCATTTTCTTGTCTTTTGTGAGAGTCTAGATGTTTTTGTGATGCCGGATTTTCGGTCGGTTACCCGTTTTGGTTTGAAGGGAAGTTACGCACTAGATGTTATTTATAGCTGGTACTAAATGAGAAAACCGGTTGACTGGACAGTTAGCCTCCATAGCATGACAAAAACTGGGGGTTTTGGGGGTCTTTGGGAGGTTTTATGTGCTATTTTCTGATTGCATATAGACAACAAAGCCGGCCTGGTTGAATTACCCCCGTTTTTAGAATGGACCTAATCAGAAAACAGCTGAAGACCACCAAACCCCCAGTTCTATAAGCCTGCTACGGAGGCTAATCAGAAAACAGCCGAAGACCACCAAACCCCCAGTTCTATAAGCCTGCTACTGAGACTATGGACAGTTTGTTGTGATGAGATTGTTGGATGATTGGAAAGATCCCAGGGGACAGTTTTTATCAGTTTTGACACGTTTTTGTGACACATATGGACTCAGAAACACTTGGTTTTTCACACCCTTTTGTTATGCAGGTTAACATGTGTTTTTGTTTATTTTTGGTGGGAGGGTCATGTTGGTGAAAATTATGTGCAGATTTGATCACACTAAACAAACGTTATTTCAACCTCTGATAGGTGTATAATATTATTGTTTTTTTTAGTTTTCTCTACTGTTTCTTGTTTTCTGCTGTATTTTTTTGTTAGAAATTTTCTGCAGACATAATTTTGATGTATTTGATTGCATGGATGGGTGGATAGGCATGTTTGGTACATTTTTCTTAATGTTGACATTTCAATTTGCTTTGTATAATATACTACTATGTACTGTTCCTTTTAATACCTACCTCAAATATTATGTAATTTTTTACTATGTACACATACTGAATACATTAGATAATATATATGCATATATTATAATTCTGACGTTAACGTATATGTAGACTAATTTTGCTTAGATCCATATCTACTTACATGATGTTTTTAGTTATTGTAGAGTTGAAGCCAGGACAATATTGTAGGTGGGGTATTTAAACCCTTTAACTTCAGCTCAGCTGGTAGACTGTAACCTGATATTCCAGCTGGGGTATGGGGCTTGACCTTGACCTTTAGTGACCCTGGGTCAGAGGTGAACTTGATCTCCAAGCAGATGTTGGGTGACAGAAAATGTCAACAATTTCCCTTATCCCAATGTCTGCTTGCAGGTTGTAATGAAATTTGGATTGCCAAGTTTGTTGTGGTTGATAACACAGGAGTGATCTTACATGTACACTCAATCCCTCTCTAAAATATATTGAATAAGAATGTACTTAACACTGACTTTTTCTTGTAAAGTAAAACAGCTCATTTGAGATTTTGAGGGAAATCATATTTTGTGTAAACCGATTCGACATGCTCTACTAGAGACACTGCCAGCTTCACACAAGCACAAGACAAGTTGACTCTGAACTGAACCGAGCGTAAACCAGCACCAAGAGACCACGTCTAGCCAGATATTAGACCTTAAACAAGGAGCCCTTGGGAATGAGTGACCACAACACGGTTATATGGTCTCCCTGTGATCATATACCTGTTAATTCTAAAATAAGAACACAATTTCGTTCCTTTAAAGACTCTGAAGTGCGCTCTTTCGGTCGGTGGATTTCCTCGCACCCCTGGACAGAAGTTTTTGATGCCCCTGATATTCAAACAAAAGTAGATATATTGTATCAAACCCTTCATTCAGAAATAGATCAACATTTTCCAATGAAATCCTTTGTGAAACACAAATCTGACAAAGAATGGATTACTCCCCAAATTAAAGTTGTTATCAAGAAGCGACAGCGGGCTTTTCACTCTGGAAATATGCCATTGTATAGAAAGCTTAGAAACAATGTGAATCGCTTGTGTGTGAAGGCAAAGAAAAGACATTATTTGCGTAAGATTCAGGTGCTTAAGAAGGAGAACCCAGCTAAGTGGCACATGCATCTACGAAATATACTAAATTTTCGGCGTAGCTTATCAGTTTCCGTCCCCAGCGCTACGTTCTTAACGGACAAGGAGATTGCTGATGTGATCAACCGTCACTTTTCAGACATCGTTAACCAACTTCCATGTTTAGATCCTGAATCATTGCCATCTTACTTACCTTCTCCTTCCAGACCACCACAAGTACATTCCTGGGAGGTCTACGAAATTTTAAAACGCATTGATGCAAGAAAAAGCTGTGGTCCCGATAATCTGTCCCCCAAGATTGTCAAAACCTTTGCCGTTGAATTGAGTGATATATTGGCACATATTTTCAACTGTTCTTTGGATGAGGGACGAATACCCAAACAGTGGAAAGAAGCCATAATTTCACCCATTCCAAAGAAAAGCCCTGCAACAGTTGAAAATCTGCGTCCCATATCACTCACTTCTATCTTGATAAAAACGTTTGAATCTTTTATCACAAAATGGATCCTTCTTGACATAAGCGACGTTCTTGACCCTAACCAATATGGCAGTAGAAGGGGGCGATCATCTGTTCACTACCTCACTAGTTTGGTTGACTCAATACTTCTTGGCGCCGACACCCCTAAAACTATCCAGACTGTCCTGTTAACTGATTTTAGCAAGGCATTTGATAAAATTGATCATACAGTATTAATCCATAAACTGTTAACTTGTGGTGTACGTACTTCTATTGTACCATGGATAAGTGATTTTCTCAGTGAACGTACACAGTGTGTTCGGTACAGAGGCGCAACTTCTAGTTGGGAGAGAATTTCATCAGGAGTTCCTCAGGGAACCAAATTAGGGCCTGTTCTCTTTTTAGTATTTGTAAATGAGGCAATGGAATCTTTTGTGGATAGATGGAAATACGTAGATGATCTGACTTTAAAGGAAAGCAGATTATTAAGTGTACCAACCTCGATGCAAACATCGGTTAATCAACTTGAAATGTGGTCGTCAGAAAATCATATGTCACTAAATGAAGATAAGTGCAAAATAATGAACATCACTTTTATTAACGACCCTCCTCCTCCCCCCGATATCCTTCTTAATGGTAAAGTCCTTGAGCATACAGAAGTGGCATGCATACTTGGACTGTGGTTGACAGCGGATATCAAATGGGATAAGCACGTAGAGGTCATAACGACAAAAGCAAGCTCACGGCTCTACTGGTTAAAGAAATTAAAACGTTTCGGCCTTCCCATCAATGACCTTTGCGAAATCTATTTATTATATATACGACCAACCGTTGAATATGCTGCCCCTGTATGGAATGCCAATATAACACATCAACAATCCGATAAACTAGAACGAATACAGAAACGTGCGCTAAGAATAATTTTAGGCCCTCAATACTCATGTTATGATGAAGCCCTTTCCCATTTTGGCCTCTGTACCTTGAAAACTAGACGAGAATCGCTAAGCCTTAAATTTGCCAAATCTCTGTTGAATTCGCCGACGTTTAGAAACTGGCTGCCCCCGCTACGGAAAGATGTTCACAACAGAAATTTAAAGGGCAATAATCAGCTCTGTATTCCGATGGCAAGATCCAACAGATATAAAAACAGCCCCATTCCATACTTTACTGCACTTCTGAACAACGTCAGGTAACCTATCAGTGTGTGGTAATTTTTATTATGATTATTGTCTAATTATTTTAATTATTTTGCTATGTATAGTAGTTTCTATAGATTTTATTCATTTCTTGTAACTGCCTAATATGCATAATTCAGCGACTTGTACTATGTACAAGTCGCTGCAATGTATTTTAGTGTATTGCTTTCAATTGAAACAATAAACCAACTATATATATATATATAAGTAAAAGCACTGTTCGGGCAAGTAAATATCCCCCAGTACTTGCCCGAATCGGCAAGTACATTTTTTGGATGCAAAGTATTAGCCCCTGCAGTATTTTAACCAAGTTTTAAACAATTTTGATAACTAAAGCATCCAACATTATAAACTCTTTCTGCTAGTAAAATGCATAGAAATGTGTCATATTTTGGGCAAGTAAAAAGTTGGTTCAGGCAAGTGGAAATGACCATGTACTTGCCCGATAAGGCAAGTGGATTTTTGAAAACTTGTCCAACCCTGCCTTCATTCCGAGACTTTCTAAAGAGTAAGTAATTTATACTCACCAAGTATTGAACAAGAGAACATCAAAGATTCAAGAAAACAAAAGGTTTGCAGGGTTCTCGCCAGCGCATTTGAGCGTCGGGGGCCCCGACGCTGTGAATTTTTACCCCGACGCTGTGATTTTGCCCCCGACGCTGTGGTGCAGCCAGCGTCGGGGGGGGTTGTTGTTTTTTCCCTTTTCAATCTGCCCTGTAGTAATAGTGAATGAATAGTACTTGATTTGAATTTGAAAGCAAATATTGTCTTTGCCCTTGTCACAAGGAACACCTCAGACAATGGAGAACAATGTAATTAATTGGCCCGGGGGAAAGTAAAGGTACCGCTCGGACTCGCCCAGTTGGGAAAATGATCTTCGGGGACTCCCTTAGTATAGCAACCAATTTTTCCCGGTAAAAATACAATTATGAAAATACAATGCCAGTGAAAATCATCTCTGTTTGTAAGAAAACCCATTAAAAGTCTCTAGATACCGTTATCTCGGCAAAGAATGCGGCAAATAGCTTTTTTTGTAACCAAACATCGGGCCTGTCTTGCTTATTTTCGTCCGCGGCGCCATTTTAAATTAAAATCTCGGCCCAACTCTCGCGAGACTTGATATCCTTATATCATTAGTGGGGGTCAGGTGATCACGAGATCTTGCGTTCAGCGGCGAACTAGCGGGCCAGAAGTTAGACAAATGTTTCCAGAATTGTTTTGGGGATCCTGAACTGCCATCGAGCTAAAATTTGGGGGGAAATGAAGGATATAATATTCTAAAAAGCCACAGAGATGACATTGTTGGCAAGGCTGGTATCTGAAATGAGATTCTCTCTCGTGGCCGCGAGGCGCGTATGGCCGAGGACTCGGAGGAGTTTCCACAAAATTATGCGTGACTGATTTTCTACTCCCCTGTTCCCCTGGAAATCTGTTTTTGACAAACTTGTCCTTGCTGTAAGTGTCACTGATATTTTTTCACGGGTCACATGAAGCTACCACTGTATTAGATTGTTTTGATACAGCATACAAAAGTCCCTTTGAAGGTAAGATATCGTGTTGAAGTTTGTCTCACCGGCAAGTTCAATTTAATGAAGCCTTTTTTTGTGGGTGATTATGCCCCTTTTATGTTTTCTACTCTACTTGAATGAATCCTTTTTTATGTACATGAGGTTTTAAATTGATGAATTATTTTTCAGTCAAAGAAACTATTTCAGACTTGGATTTGTATAAGTTGAAAATTGTAAGAAATAGTACAACACTGCCTTTATTCGTTGTTGCAGAAAAGTTTGTACCTTGAAGAGGTACAGTAGGTTTCAGTAGCAGTAAATATGGCCTATGTTGTCAAACATACATGTGTATCACATCTTCAGTAACTTGACATAAAATTGACTACTAATGTGTTTTGTTTATTATGTAATAAAAGATTTCCTTGAAGGCATTGCAAAACTCTTACTTTACAAAATCTGGCCCTCAAAATGTAGGATATGGTGTTTCAGGGGGTTATATTAAGTTACAAGTTTAAGAATCGATACCCTCCAGACCCCCCCCCCCATAATACACATTGTGTCCGCACCGCGCTCGCCGTGTGGCTTCGCTGAATTAGGTCCCCCTACGCTGTGAAAAAATCCTGGTGAGAACCCTGGTTTGGATGAAACTTGAATCAAAATAGTCACTCTTTGAAACTGTGTAAACACTTTGATTTCTTTATGCTTAGGCGGAAGCTTGAATCTTATTCTATTCACTCCCTGAAACTTTGTGTACCAACTAAGGTACAGACTTATCTCTCTAACTCTGTTTCCATAAGGTTGATCTTGAATTACTTTTAAATTGGCCAAAACGAACTCTAGAATGAGTACTCAATGAACTTCATCTCTTGTCCTGTAAACAGTAAAGTGAGTTGTTTCTGCCCCTGGAAAGCCCTGTCCATATTTGCAGGTCCCATCATTGTTGACTTTTAGCTACTCTCGATAAACAGTGGCAGAGCCCGGGACTCTTTCCTCATACAAACGGAGGCGGGATACGTTGTTTGGAGGGAGTGATGAGGTTGGATGGAGAAAGGTTCTTTTGTGGACGTCACAGTCACTTCTGTATTCTATGTGAAGAAAATACTGCAATTCAGTTTATGTTTACGGTAGCAAAAGTTCACAAAAAATGGACATCTTCACGGAACTATATATTCACAGTGGCGACAGGTGCAGGAAAAGGGAAGTCCAGGAATTATTTGTTAACTGTAATGATAAGTTCACGGTACAGAAGTGACAGTGAAAACAGTGAACATAACAGTACTGTGAAAAAATCAGGAACTACAGTAGAGTGGATGAATTAACCTTCAGCCTGCTATGGTAGCCATTTGGTACCAACTTTGTATTGGTTATGGGTTAGGCAGCAGGGAGAAGGTTAACTTAAGTACAGAAAACCAGGGCTTGAACTTGATTTTGATTAACTAGAGTGGCTGAATTTTAACATTCCTCCCCCTAACTAACCCCATCACTAATAGTAATACAAATTTTGTGCCATTCGTCTACTTTAGCAGACTGACCACCCTTTTAAAATTAAATGGTGAATGTTTTTTTTTGCAGGTCAATGTCTTCTGGCAGTTTTAATTGATGAAATCAGTATGGTTACTGCTAAAAGCTACTCAGCACCTGAACTGTCCAGTCTTGTTATGTCCATCCTGATTTGGCAGGTCCAGTTCGTTCTACTTGCCTTTTACCGACGTCACAGCAAACTAGGACTAGACTAACTAAGCATTCTCCCATTCTTTGCTACTTGGTCAAACTCTGTAGAACTACATGTAGAGGCAGAGTTATGGATACTGAACAAGAAACAGTCATGCCTTAAAATATCAGAGTTATCAACCAAGAATTGAGGTATTCAAAAACTCGTATTTCCCCAGAACTATAGTAGACTGGAACTCGTTGCCACCAAGCACAGTTGGGGCATCATCACTAGAAAGCTTTAAACAACTCCTGCAAAGGCAGTAGGCCCTGACAACAGTCTGGTTTCCAGGCTATGCACTGGGCCCTGGCAAAGGTCTCTCAAAAGGGTGTCACCCATAAAATCCAGTTAGTGTTCAAGGCAGTGGCCCTGGCAACAGTCTGGCTTTCAGGCTATACATTGGGCACTGACAACAGTCTGGCTAGGCAGTAGGCCCTGGCAACATTCTGGCTTCCAGGCTATACAGTGACCCTGGCAACAGTCTGGCTTTCAGGCTAGGCAGTGGTCTCCAAATGATGTCACCCATAAAATCCGGTTAGTGTTACAGGGTTGGGGACTACATGTAATACAGTACCAGGCTGGAGTCAGTAGTACCAGGCAGTGTGACTTCCCAATTTCACACACCTTGGGGGTTCCTGTGTTACATGCTGTAATCTGCACTGACTGGCACTCACTGTCACTCTGGTCGTGGCAGCAAACTGTCAGGGACTGTTCATTATTGATGGGGACTGTTCATTACTGTCAGGGACTGTTCATTATTTATACAGGGGTTCCAGTTTTACATGGCTGTAATCAGCACAGACTGGTATTCACTCACTGTCACTCTCAGCAAACTGTCAGGGACTGTTCATTACTAATGGGGACTGTTCATTACTGTCAGGGACTGTTCATTATTTATACAGGGGTTCCAGTTTTACATGGCTGTAATCAGCACAGACTGGCATTCACTCACTGTCACTCTCAGCAAACTGTCAGGGACTGTTCATTACTGATGAGGACTGTTCATTACTGATGGGGACTGTTCATTACTGATGGGGACTGTTCATTACTGTCAGGGACTGCTGGATAGCAGAAAAACCAAGGATTGTCCATTTCACATCAGAAGTAAAATTCCTCACAACTTACAATACTGCGGATAACAGGAAACGAAGTGTTTCCAGCCATTTTTGTGTTGTACCAAAAGTTTTAACTTTAAACGTCCAACAGTCAAAGTTTCCCACAACCACAGAAAGACTTGCTTTAGCCCAGTGATGTACTTTTTCCCCTGGACAGGTGGTTTTGGCCAAATCATATTGAATTTTTCTATGATCAATAAACTACTCATAATCCATACCTACTGACCCTAATTTTTTCAGGACTGAAACAGGAAACAGAACATTTTTTTTCCTGGCCCAGTGATGTACTTTTTCACCTGGACAGCTGGTTTTGGCCAAATCATATTGAATTTTTCTATGATCAATAATAACCACTCATAATCCTTCGGCCCATTTGGGAGATTTGACAGGACGATGTCACTAGTTCTCGTGGGAAATCAGGGAATGGGCGACGTTGTTGTAATTTGGTTGTGAAATGAGTGTGTGATGTTTAACGCGATTAGTCGAGGGCTCTGAGAATGGGTAGGTGGGAAGGTAGGTCAGTGTGTAGTTGTTTCCTATGTAATAGTAGTACTGTAGCTGTTTTATTAGCTGTATTGTTGATGTATTACATTGTACTATTATGGAGAGGAGGGGGAGGTGGGAATCGAAGAGTGACTTCTTGGTACACTACTTACTCTTAACTGAGGCTCTGGCACTTATAAATTATATCAGAACCATTCCTTCTCACGTTTCCTGATAGTCCACTGTGTACTTGTTTCTTCAGTAATAGTACTACTGTACTACTGTAGTTGGTCTATTAGTTGTGTTGTTAATGTATAGAGGAATCTCCTTGCTTGTCACAATGTATTAGGGAAAGTAGGGGGGAGGGGAGCTTGGCATATTGTGAGACTATAGTCAGGTTTGTGGCCCCCTTGTAGCTTTCTTAGGTACTGCATTGCACCAAGGGGTAGATTTTCCCACCTCCAAATTTACCTTTTCCAACCCAACAACCGACAAGTTAAATTTGTGTGGCCTTCACTGCCTAGAAGGTTTAGACTTTTTTTAGAAATTTTATCCGGCAGTAAAAATGTGCGCCTGTTTCCTCTCACAACTGTCTGCTTGTGAATCGATGTGTCCTAACCGCCGTGGTGAGTATGATCAGTATACATCATGGAAAAATCAATGGGCAACCATCAGCCAGATTAAAACTGTTCTATAGCAGACAGGGAGAGTGTACAGTCCATCATTGCTGATATGGAGAACATATGGGGGAGGGGCAGGGCTGGAAATACTGGGTGCATGTGCACCTTGGTGCACCCAAAATTGGAGCTGTGCACCCAATTTTTGTCTGTGTGTGTACCCAAATGTTGTAGGTATTTTTGTACATATTAAATGTACAATAGTATACAGGATATTCTTGGCATCTAAGGCCACACCAATTCAATTTGTTGGTTCTCGGATTTTTTCAGAAAAAATATGAAGTGACAGGGCGAAAAAAAATAAAAATAAAAACAGGTCTAGGCATCCTATTATAGGCTTAAATGCTACAAAATGAGCCATGAAGTCAACACAAAAGGCTGGGTTAAAATTTAAACATTGAATTTAGAACTTTTAATTAAACCACTGCAATGATAGATGGGAAAACTGTAACAACCAGGAAGAAAAAGACTTTCGTTAACTGTTAGTCTGAACAGGCATATCTCCACCTTTTCTAGAAAGGGATAAAACTGTCTGACTCTGACACACCCAAAAACCTGTGAAGGGTGATTTCACAGCTTTAAGTCGATCTGCTAACATTGACTATAACTTACAAGGTAGGTGCAAGGTATATGGTATTCCTGACGTTATATATTAGCCTGACACTAACCTTGTTCCTGTTTGAAGCATTCTTTTAGCACCAACAGTTAGTTGTGTATCATCACAGTTAGGGTTTTGGGGTGGGGTGCTTGTGTAAGAAATGTGATGGTAACCCACACTACCGATGTCTACTGTAGTACATTTTTCTTTTGGTGCCTCTGTTTTATGTATGGTCCTTCTGTTTAATTTCAGAGGAACACTATAGATGTGAAAATCGATGTGTAACACTCTGCTTCACAACATTTAAACTTTAATGATGACACTGGGACAGGTCTGGCCTATAAAGGAAGTAGAGCATGTCTGATAGGCTTTTGGACTGGAGAGTGGTTTTATTACTCATATTGGTTTTTAGGGAATAAACATTGGTTTTTAAACATTTAAAGGCATCCTTTCATCCGATCCTGCTGTTCAATTTCTGAATGGGTACCAAAAGCAGTTACTCAAGCAACTGGATGATTTTGTAAGCTATCAGATGTTTCAGGTAGCATCCACTACTTTCTTCAGTGACTGAATTATGATTATATGAGTTACATTATTGTGATGTTTGTAATGTATGATTTAGTCTCACCTTTATTTTGTCTCACTTTTTGAGGGAAGTAGAAAGAAATGTAGAACCTGGAGGGTTGCTTACCCCCTGCTGAAGGTAAGAATACAGAGGTCAGGGGTCAGGGTCATTACCATATCATTAGGATGGAAGGTCACAGCCCAGTGAGTTCTTATCTCAACCAATCAGGTCCTTTTCTTCATGGTAGAGTAACTTTTGTTTGTTGCTTGGTGGCGTTTGTTTGTTGGTTGTTGGTTACCGTGTAACTCCAGAAGCTGTGGATGGATTTCATTGAAGTCATGTACATCACAGTTAGTAGAATATTCTTCATTCAATCAGTGACGTTTTTTATAAAGGTAAAATCACGTACCTCCAGTAGACATTGAAAATTTGAAGGTACTTGTTTTTACCTTTATAAAAATGTCACTCATTGAATGAAGAATATTCTACTAACTGTGGAATGAATTGTTATGATATTTGGTATGCTGTCCAGTCTTGGTGTAGCAAAGGTATGGTTGGATTTGTGGCCCCCTTTGGGCTTGCTTTGGTACTGCAGGGGCACAGTTATTTGTTGCTCGGTAGCATTTGTTTGTGGGCTTGTGGTTTAACTGTTTATCTGTGGATGGATTGTTGTGATATCTGGTATGCGGTCTGGTCTTGGTGTAGTGAAGGTACGGTAAGATTTGTGGCTCCCTTTGGGCTTGTTTTGGTACTGCAACAGCACAGTTGTTTGTTGCTCGGTAGCATTTATTTGCGGGCTTTTGGTCTTGTTAAGCTGTGGATGGATTGTTATGATATTCGGTATGCTGCCCAGTCTTGGTTTATTGAAGGTATGGCCAAATTTGTGGCCTCCTTGTGGCTTTCTGTGGTACTTCCATCATCAAGCAAATATACTCTCTTGGCTATTTTGACAACATTTGTATATTCACCCATACAAATTTATCTCCTTTACTATTGGAAAAGTAGTTAAATCTAACTGTAGTCACTGTCTTGAAACCAAGGTACAGACTTTACCCTAAGACTCTGTTTTCATGTTCTAGGTCAGCATACAAATTGCTGTACTGTTTAGATTCAAGGATTAAAAGAACAAACGTAGGTGTGGTGGCATCCCCTCCACATCTGCTTGGAGATGAAGTCACTCCATCTTGTCTCTGACATGTGGAATTTCTGGATTCCAGGGAGAGTCCAAACTCCTTGGAGGGGGGGAGGGGAGTCTACTTTATATGCTGTATGTTGTATTTGTATACGTATAACCTAATCTGTATACATGTAACCTATAGTACTTTTCATATCCCTGCAAGGCTTACTCATGCCAACTCCTATACCTTGGCAAAGGTTGTTTTTTATTGAAATGGCAACAACAGGAATACAAAGGTTCGTATGCTGTGATTTTTCTTTCCTACTGAAATGGGAAAATTTCCAAAATTTCTACCTGGTGGATTTTAACATAATGTTAACAAGGATTCTGACTAAAACGGTAGAAGAAATCAGCAACCTGGTAGTATTACTGGATGGTCCCTAATAAGTTCTGTGGTAGATACTGGACTGTCCCTAGTTCAAGTTTACCCTAGCTGACAGGGGAGAAGTGTAAATGTTCTCACACATGTCAACAATTTGTCAGGGTAAGGGGGAGTGAGATAGGGCAGGGGGGATCCATTTCAGGTTGGGGAGGGAGTGAGACAGGGATCAACCATTTCATACTGCGGAGGGGTGCAGGTATTGAGAAAGGTTAAAGGGGGGGTCCATTTTAGCCTGGGGAGGGGAGCAGCCAGGGATCAACCATTTCAGACTAGGGAGGGAACCATTTCAGGAAGTTCAAGTTTTCTCCCAGCCCTCTGTTTTCCTCTCCACCTCTTGAGGGATTTTTACTTCCAAATGTACTGGAACTGAGAAAATAAAGTCATTTCCAGGCCAGGAGGCCCAGAATGAAAACCAGCTATCACAACAGACCAATAGCCTCCATGGCATGCCAAAAACTGGGGGGTTTGGGGGTCTTCAGGGTCTTTCTGAGCTTTTATGTGCTATTTTCTGATTGTATATAGACAACATAGCCGGCCTGGTTGAATTACCCCCGTTTTTAGAACTGGGCTAATCAGAAAACAGCCGAAGACCACCAAACCCCCAGTTCTATAAGCCTGCTACGGAGGCTAACAGACCAACCCCAGCCAGGACTAGTCTGACTGTCCTGTATAAATAGCTGTAGACCTGTATATTCCTTGAATCCTTCTGGAAAAATTCAAGGATAAGACTGTGAGAATGCTCTAGGTGAGAACCATTCTTTACATTGGATGAAAAGAAACAAGACCATATTATTAAGATTATTCTCGGCGGCAGTTGGCTACATTACACTGTAGAGCCAAGAAATTAAAGTGGTACTGGTATGGCCGAAACTTAAACTGTTTTGATGAATTTCTGAAAAACTTCAAACCTTTCTTGTACTAGTCTTCTAACACTTAGGGTGTATCAATGCATACATTTTAAGACATTTTCCCACATATTGTAGGTAGCTTAGGGAGGTCCCTTACAGCACTAAGAGGTACAGAACAGCTTGTAGACTCCCTAGATGGTTTGTACAGCCTGAAAACCCATGTGCTCACCAGACCTGCATTCACTGTTTGTTGTTAGTACACCCTGCAGTGGCTCAGTCGGCCACTAGGGGGCAGTAGTACCGTGTGACCACTGCCAGCCCTGCCTAATATGGGCATCTACAGAGAAAGTGGAAGTGCAAAGTTTTGGATCACTGCAAAAGGTCCATGACGTGATTTTTGTTGCCCCGTTGCATTTATCAGGCACAGCTATTTGATTTGTTGACTGTTAAAGGCATGGCTTCCTCTTTTTTTCATGGTCGTGTGGAGCTGACATTAGAACATTCCACAGTTTCCTGTCCTTTTTACATTTCCTGCGTTTTAATCGGCTTTTCAAAGAACCAACTACTTGATCCAGATCTGAATATACAGCTGTGGTTTCTGGTTTGGTTGTCAAAAGCCAGCTTATCAATATCAAGAAGTTCATCTTTATTAGCTTTGCCAAGAAGGTAATGTTTTCAGAGGCGTTTGTGTGTGTGTGTCTGTGTATGTATGTGTGTGTCTGTAAACACGATAACTTAAATGGATTGTCCTGATATTTGGTAGGTTGGTAGGTCTTGAGGATGGTCATGTTTTTGGACGTGAAACTGGAAAGTTGTAAAAATCCAGCAAAAAGTCCATCTTTTATTATTTCCGTTTGTAGATGTGTTTTCGAAACCTTCAATTGCAGATGGCAATTTATGTTCGCTTGATGTTGTTCCAGTGTTTAAGTATCTTTCATCGTCATTTTGGTGTCCAGATTATTGGTTTTCATGGTTTTCTTTTTAATGCCCACAATCATGATAATGATCATTCTGGCATACTCATTTTCACCTGAGTGAAGTGAGGAAAGTTGTGTAAAGTGCCTTTCCCAAGGGCACAAGATCGGTGACATGGTGGAGTCCGAACCCGGGACCTCTTGGTTCCAGGCAGAAGACGCTACCGCTACGCCACATGACCCCATATTGACATTGTATTAGGTCGTGTTTTGACAAATGAAAGTTGTTTTTGATTGAGAATTGAGTAAAAGTTCTTCTTGTTTCTATGTCTAGAAGGAGGAAACAGAAGAGAGAGAAGCGTCAGGAAGATTTAACGAAGAAAGAAGACACGATTCAAGGGCTGACGTCTAAGAACCAGGACAAGAACTATCTACATTTTCTGTAAGTAACTTGTTTTAAATTTTCTCGAAACACGCTGGTGGGAACGGGGTGTTAAACTTTAAGAGGCGATATATGTCTTGAAAGAATGTACAACCCCACCCTCAAGAGGGAGGGGGGCTTCGGGTAGATCTCTCCGGCACTTGAGGTTTGGCGCTCCCAGCCCCGAGGACAGACAACACTTAAGCTCCTGTTCTGAACCAACAGGACCTAGTTGACTAATTTGCATCATCCTTGTCTTGACTCGTCTAACTTTTGTTTCATTTTGGACCAAATTTTACATTCCTACTCTAAGTGTCACACATCCATACAATAAAAATAGTGATGCAACTTATTAGGGAAATTATGAGTTCATCTATACTACAGATTAAAGAGGTTTGACCCTATTGGGCCAAATGACACAACATTTCCAGCACTAATTTTCATGTAATTCAGTTATAGATGTCAGCTTAATTTCATTCTGTTTGATCGATCATTTCAGTGGCATTTCTAAGAAAAACCATTTTCTGCAACTTATATGTATGTCACAAAAGTTACAACAACTCATGTATTTGAGGGATCTGATTTATTTGTACAAGTTAGTTTTGCATGGGGTACAAGTTTAGATATGCTAAAATATACAAAAAGGTGTAATATACAAATTTACACAAAAATGTATAAGGACCTAAATGCCTTACAGCAAGTTTCTACACAGCTACATGAAAAACGCAGAAGGTTCGAAACATGTCTTGTACAGGGTATTTTTAGATGAAGTAAAATAAACGTTACATGTTACAAGATATCCTAACATATCTCAAAAATGTGTAAAATACAAATATAGAAGAAACGTATAAGGATCCACCCTTTACAGGAAGACTTATATTAACATAACTGTGAAAATTGCTTTGAAAAAATAAGAATACATACTTAATACAATTAATATAGATATACATATGCTTTAAAAAATAAGGATATGTACTTAGTACAATATAGATATACATATCACGCACTCAAGAAACAAAATACTTTACTTTACATACATTTTAATATTGAAGAAATTTATGTATGTGTGGATAGTCAGACTTTAGGCAGTGACAAGGATTTGACAAACAAAATAATTTTGATGCCAAAGTGCATATATACGCATACATGTAAGAATGAAATCAATACATAAAATTGATATATATATAAATAAAGACCATACTCCTTCCATCAGCAAATTGACCTGTCGTTTTGATGAATAACGGATTGATGATGACAAATTAATATTAGATACTTAGTGGTTGGTACGTCCACCAGTTTGTTAGTTTTGTACATCATGCACAGTCTGGACATTTTTCGTCTGTCTTCCAGCAATCCCCACTGTAGGTTTCTTTTCATTTCCGTGACACTATCATCTATTTCATAGTTGTTTGTGCAGAATCTTGCGGCTTGGTTCTGTTGACCCTTTCCAGTTTCTGAATGACACTAAACGTCACATGTCCCACTCTTCCATTCGTGGAGTTAGCGGTGTGAGTGGGGGAGTTGGTAGTGGGGTGGGTGCGCGGGCTACTTTTTCCGAGATCTCCCTAACAACCTGCACTAATTGTTTCTCTCGAATGGTAAAGTCCGGTCTGGTCTGGTCCTGGTCTTGTTGAGCACCTTCGCAGGCCGAAGCGAGTTCGTACACCTCTGTTAACAGCGGGTCTCTGGTTTGGTGGATCGCGCGGATGTTCTGCAAATGCTTCTCGTGGACGTCTTTCAGCATCGATTCTTTGGTGTCAGTGAGTTTGCGGATCATCTGTTGGTATGCTTGCGTGATGCTGTTGTCGGCTTGCTGTTTCTGTTCGTGTAGGTTCTTCTCTGTTTCTCGCAAACCCTGTATGTAGCTGCAGTAGTTCTCCATCAGGTCCTTCCCTCGGTTTAAGAATGTCGCGACCGAAACTTTGCGATCGTCGAGGGCTCTTTTCAACGACATCATGCGATGTCCTGCGTGGATTTCGTCCAAACACTCGGTACAGGAAGGAACCTTACACTGCATACAGTAGAGCTGTTGCTTCTCTTTACTGTGAGTTTGACAGAACATGTACAACTTTCTCTCCTCTTCCTCTGATTCTTCTTCCTCGTCTGAGTCCAGTACAAGTTGTGGCATGACTTCTTGGTTGTGGATTCGGTCGCAAAGATCCAAAATGGCCGTGTTTTCCGGTAGTTGTTCCACACCCTCCAGGGTCAGCTCAGTTCTTGTGTCGCAAACCGGACAGTTGAAGGTAGTGTCTTCTTTGGCGCGTTCCTCCAAACAGTCTTGACAGAATGTGTGAAGACATGGTAGAACTTTCGGTGTAGAGTAGAGCTTCTCACAGATCACACACAGAAGTTCCTGTTGGAGTGCAGTAGGGAGGGATGGGCTCACCCCCGCCATTTTTCTTCCTCCTCAACTCAAAACATTAAATCTTTTGTCCGGAAGGGTCAAATTAAAATGACGCAGGTGAGGCTGCTAAAGGGGTTTGGAAGAAAACTTGCTGGCCTTACAATTTTTCAGTCCCAGACACATCATAAACAACCTGTACATGCTCTTTTCGTGGGTCTATTTCTTGAACAATGTATTTTAAAGACAGGGTTGCCTAAACCATAACTTTTTGCCCCATATTTTGACGAAAACAGAACTCCAGAAACCCCTGCCACCATCCCTGTAAAACCTGAAGTGCTAGTTTTGCGCAGTGTAGTTGAGATTTAACAAAGGCGACTTATAGAGAGTAATCTTAAAAACAGCCTCAGGCAATGCCGCCCTACATAATATGGGGAGGGACCAGCAAATCGACATACGCAGAACTAGCAGTGTGTACACCAACGATATATTTTCGGACTTATTTTTTAGATAATTTTTTTCCTGGGCAAATTTTGCTGAGAAAGGCCCGGTTTTCTGCTAAGAAGGACAGAAGAATGTATGTTTTTTAGAATATGGCCAAAAAATGTGACCTTTTCCATGGTTTGACCTGTCATTGAGTCTAAATATGACCTGAAGCTAGCAGGAAACTTAAGACAGGGAATGACCTTTGGACCATTCAAGGAACTGACCTTGGAAAGACAGGAAAAGAGACGACCATTTGCTTCCTTCCAGCCTCAAAATTATATTTTCTTCCTATTGTCCCCAAAATAAATTTTAATTGTCCCGAAGTAAGGATGAACTGTCCCAACCTGTTTTATTTTCAAGTATTGTATGACTTCAACTTGAAGTCAACTTTATTTTACTTATATTCAATCCCAGCCGCACTAGAATGCATTGAAGAGTTGACAGGAAAATTGGGGGACTTTTTTTGATCCAAAAGCCACCTGACGACTGCCTGATAAACAAAAGAAGGGTTGACATTCTGATGTTGATTATTTTTCTATTGTCTCAAAAACACACTGCACACAAACACACTGAAATACAGCATTTAATTATAGCTTTTCTAGATTACAAATGTAAAATTATTATTTCTAAAGAATAGTAGCAAGCATTACAGTTTGTAGATCAGTTTGTTCCTTTGCTTGTTTGTTAGTTTATTCAGTAGGTGTGGAATATTGTCACAGTGTTGTCGCTTGAGTCTGTGACCATCAGCTGTCCCTGTGGTGCCATGGCAACTGTTTATTTGTTTGTTTGTTAGTAGCTATGGAATATTGTCACCGTGTTGTCACTTGAGTCAGTGACCACCAGCTGTCCCTGTGGTGCCATGGCAACAGCCAGCGGCCCCCTCATCCCCATGGCAACATGCCTAACCCACGCGCCCGTCTTGTCGAACATCTCCACGCGGCTGTTTCTCGTATCCGCCACGATAACGTTCCCTGAACCGTCCGTACAGATTCCACTGGGGCACTTGAGCTGTCCCTCTCCGCCCCCCTCCCCACCAAACTTCAACAGGAGATACCCCACGTGGTTTAGCACATACACATAGTGGCTCACATTGTCTGATACGAGTATATTCCCTTTGCCGTCTACAGTGATGTAGGCAGGGTTTTTCATGCCTTGTTGAGCGCCGACGGTTTTTACGATTTCTCCGTCTCTGCCGAAAATCTGGACTTCGCCGACGATGTCGCGCTTGTCGATGGTTGTTTGGGAGACCAGGATGTTGTTTGTTCGCGTATCCATGGCGACGCCTCGGTCCCAGCCCGTGTTGCGTAGCTCGACGGTGCGGAGGAGGGTTCCGAGTTTGGTGTACCGCGCGGCGACGTCGATCCCCACCACCCATATATGGTCGTCGGTATCCACGGCGACGTCGTCAGGCTGGATGGTGCGTCCGTCCGGCGCAGCGGCAGTGGGGAACTGGCGCAGGAACGTGCCGCCCAGCGTGAACACCTGCACGCGCCGGTTACCGCAGTCCGCCACGAAAACCTCCCCCTCCTCCGACACCGCAACCCCACACGGCACGTCAAACTGTCCAGCTTCCGAACCCTTCCCGCCAAACGTCAGCTTCCGCAGCTCGAACGAACGCCGCCGCTGCCGACGAAATTTGACCTCTGTGTTCTGACCCTTGACCTCTGCAATCTGACCCTTGACATCTGCATTCTGACTCATGACCTCAGTGTTCAGACCTTTGACCTCTATGGTCAGATCTCTGACCCCCGTGTTCAGACCTTTGACCTCCGTATTCTGACCTGTGACCTCTGTGTATAGACCTTTGACCTCTGTGTTGCTAAGCGACGGAGACAGGGAGCGAGGGATGACCAGCTGTTCAGCTGTAGGTACAGTTAGGTCTACTATAGGAAAGACTTCCACTTGTCTTTCTACGGTTGGGATTTGTGCCCCCCTCCCGCACGCAGCGGACACGGACGGGAAGGGCTGTACGCCCACCTGGCCTAGCTTCGGCACAGGTGAGTCCGCAGGTAAGAACACGGCCACGCTGTACACCTGCGCGGAGTCGGGTGCTGAGATTCGCGGGTTCATCACCTGGCTCAGGTGGGTTTGGAAGTGGAACACCTTCACTCCTTCCTGCCTCACGCCCTTCTCCGCATCATCACAGGCAGCAGACAGTTCGTTCACCTTAGCTAGGATTGCGTCTCTCTGTTCCTGTATAGTTTCCAGGTTAGCGCGATGTCTCTGTTCTACCTCAGACAGAAGGCTGTGTCTCGTTTCGGTCAGTTTTTCGACCATTTGGTCGTAAACGTAGGAAATTCTGCCGTCCGTCTGAAGTTTCTGTTCGTTTAGCTTCTTCTCGGTGTCTCGGAGATCTCTGAGAAAGTTGCAGTATGTCTCAAGAAGGTTTCTCCCCTCAGCGATGGTAGAGTCGAAAGAAAATGTCCGTCCGAGGGAAGCTTTTTTAAGTGTGGTTGTAGGATGGCCGTCGTGAACTGTCTCTAAACACAGCTCACAAATCGGTAGCTCACATTTCTTACAGAACACCTTTAGATCCTCCAAAGGGTGGCTGGCGCACCTGTTAGCGGACTTGGACGGCCTCCGTTTACCTGCAGAAATGCCCACCTGGCTTCCAAGACGTTCACATAAACTAGAGACAAGGTGGTTGTCTGGTAGCCCTGAGACACCTAAGGGTGAGAGGTCGACCTGTATACGACAGATTGGGCAGAGGAAATGTCTTCTCACTCCCACATGGTCGATGAGACAGTCCTGACAGAAGGTGTGCTGACAGGGCAGCACCTTGGGCCTGGTGAACAGCTCCAGGCAGATGCTGCAGGACAGTTCTTCTTTTACCTGCTCTCCAAGACTAGATGGAGACGAATCCGAATCTGATGATGACATGTTGTTGTTTTGAGTGTCTCAGAAAATTCTCTTGTCTTATTCCTAGCAAGACAGCCACCTGAAGAAAGTCTTACTCTTGTACAAGAAGCTTGCAGACTTCTTTAACTTCTTTCAAATTTTTCCTTGACTTGACAGAGAGGTGGGCATGTTGTTCACTAAGTCTTTGCTGTTCGCAACCTTGAGCACACCTGGAATTCATTATCTTAGCAAAAATCTCTGGACTCCATAACAAGAAGATTTCAAGAAGAAAGGCTAAAACTCGGGTGCACAGGAAGCTTGCAATCTTCTGAAACTACTGCTTTCTTCTTCTCTTGATCTTGATGTAGTGCTGCGTAACACCTCTCAGTTGTGGTCAAACACGCAGGGGGGGGGGAGGGTGCAGCGCTCTTAAAGACTCCTCAAGTGTAGTAGTACTGCTTCCTTAAACTTGACAGCCTCTGGTATTTCGGGTATGGCCTGAGGAAGTGAGTTCCAGTCTCTAACAGTCTGAGGGAAGTAGGAGTATCTGTAGCAGTCGTATGTTTATCCCAGAAACAAGAGCAAACACTGTTATGTTGTCCGCTACCACCGACCTAGTTCCTGTTCCCCTTTTAGAGTAGAGTACATGTTGTAGATGCCTTTGGCCAGGTAGGAGCTTCAGTTCCAGTTTACGCCGCTCTTTCCTTTTACTGCACAGACATCTCTGGCTTCTGTGGATGGTGTAGAGCCCTGTAGTCATACATCAGTTTCTTCTGTTTCATATGCTTGTCGAGACTTCCCTTGAACGTGTTCACACTGGGTGACGTGAGTACGGACTCTGGAAGGTTGTTCTTTTGCTGTGCATTCCTGGAGAGCAAAATTTCTGATCTCCCTCAGAAAACAGCCACCTGGATAAACTTGGCCAGGTACACTGGAAGCTAGCAGACTTCTAGAATTGTTGCTTTCTTTAGTTAGTCCCAGAAACAGGAGCAATCATGGCGCCTACAGCGTAGTTTCTGTTCCCCTGTCTGTATGTTGTGACCTGTAGAACTACGTGTGCACTCAAGCGTGTGCATACCAGGGTATGCTAATGTCTTTTACTCTCCAAGCAGAGGTTTGGGTTTTGGCTTATTTTGGGCGTGTTTTTTTAGGCTTTTTTTATTGGGCTTTCTTTTTTGCACTGGTATCTTTGTTTACACCAACCCACAAAAAAGCTACCACTAGTAGTACCAGTGAAAAAAAAAAGAAATCCCGATTTAAGAGCCTAAAAACACGCCAAAATAAGGCAAAACCCAAACCTCTGCTTGGAGAGTAAATGGCATTGAGGTACAGACATAACATACCAGAGTATGCTAATTTTGTTGTGGGAGAGACTAGGCATACCAGACTAGTATAATTAGTTGCTGCCACACCTATTATATGCAAAGTACAGAAATGCAGTTCAAAATTGTAGATAAAACATTTTAAAGAAGAAAACAAAGAAATAGTAAAGCTTTGTCCCTCTTAGCTTTAGAGATACCATGTATTGATAGATATTTGTTTGGATTAGATATGCTAATAAAGATTTGAGATAGAGAGATGTTGTAGATAGATCTATATCTATATATAACTGCACAAAAGGACAGAAAGGCTAAAATTACTATCTAGACAAAAATGCAGTCACTCTCTACTTGATACTGCATATTTGTGAGAAAAAAATAACCCAATACCTGTTACAAAGGTAGCCCTGAGAAAGGGAACAATACACAAAAGAACATAGCCCCAGGGTCCATGGAACACTGCCTAGGTGTGGTTTCCTGGCTAAATAAAGAATAAATGAGATGCAAAGATACAACAATAATATTATAATAGACTACTTTTGCTGCAGCACTGTGTGCCTGCAAAGCTGGTGTGTTGTGCCGAAGGGCAGTTCTCCCAGCTATACTGTTATAGACACTCTATTGGGAGATGTCATTTTTATCAGTTGCAGAATTCTTTACCATAAAATTCCGATAACCAAAGAAATAACTATCTGTGGCCCCTCCCCACCTGATTCTGCATGACCCCTGCTGACCTTTGCCCCCTGTGACCCCTGGCTGGCAGCTGACTTGATTACCCAGATGAATGAAAGGTTCCCACAGTAAAGTGAAGACTGGGACAGACTTAATCTAATCAGGCGGAGTACTGTAACTCCTGATTTTTTCACTGTACTGTCCATAGCCTCCGTAGTAGGCTTATAGAACTGTGGGTTTGGTGGTCTTCGGCTGTTTTCTGATTAGCCTCCGTAGCAGGCTTATAGAACTGTGGGTTTGGTGGTCTTCGGCTGTTTTCTGATTAGCCCAGGTCTAACAGTAACAGGGGTAATTCAACCAGGCCGACTATGTTGTCTATATCAGAAAATAGCACATAAAAGCTCCAGAAGACCCTCAAAACCCCCCTGTTTTTGGCATGCTATGGAGGCTACTATACTGTTATGTTCACTGTTTTCACTGTCACTTCTGTACTTCACAAACTTATCATTACAGTTAACAAATAATTCCTGGACTTCCTTTTTCTTGCACCTGTTGCCACCGTGAATATATGGTTCCGTGAACATGTCCATTTTTCTCAGACTGTGAACTTTTGCTACTGTGAACATGAAGTGAATTACAGTACGCTGTTTTCTGATTAGCCTCCATAGCAGGCTTTAATATAGAGCTGGGGGTTTGGTGGTCTTCGCCTGTTTTCTTATGTTTTCCACAGTAAAGTGAAGACTGGGACAGACTTAATTGGACTGACTTCGCTGGTGTTGCCATTTCCCTGCCAGACAGATATTGCCACAGTGGGAACATGTGACAGACTGCCTGTGGCAGAAATGGTACAAATGTAGCAAACTCTCTGGTGGCAGGGGAGGCAGCAAGGAAATATTGTTGAAGAAAAAGTGCAGGTTTCTTTGACAATGTAGCAACATCTCTATGGGCAATGGAACTGTTACAAAATGATATCAGGTTTCTTACAAAAGGATATTAGGTTTCTTTGTAAGAAACTCACTTGTGGCAAGAATGGCTAGAACTGTAATGGGTGGTTACAAATGGACTGGTACAAGAAAATCTGTAGTGACTGAACTGTAGCAAAACGATGCAGGTTTCTTTGTAGCAAATCTGCAGCAAAGTAACAAAAGTGTAGCAGTAGCTGGAGTTTTTGTTACAGTTCATGATAGTGATTCATGATCAAAGTAAAATGTTATCATACTACCCCAAAAGGAATTGATCATCACCACTCTATAAATCAAAGACTATATATTCTATATTTACCCCAGTATGGGGTATCAGGTTACTATATTTGACCCTGTATGGTGTATCAGGTTTCAGCAGTTGCTCCAAGATCAAGTTGCCTCATAAACAGGGGTTATAGGTCAGAGGTTACAGACACATACGTGTTATTCAGGATTAGAAGTACCCATAATATTTATGCACATACATTTATTATTTGCTGAATCGAACTAGAATTGCTGTTACTGTTTGAAAAACATTCAGCAATCTTGGTAACATTACTGTTAAAGTGCTGTTTTTCTTGTAGATTCCTCTCAATAAAAATGGTTGGTTCTTTCACTGTCTCACTGTAAATTGTACAATTACCACAAATCAGTTCCTCAAGCAAGTGGATAGATTTTGATACTATATGAAGAGTCATACAAACATTTGTACCTTTCCCAAAGGTACAACATTGGTCCCTTCAGGATTTAAACCCAGAATTTGCCTGACCATTTTGATGTGTTCCTTTGTGTTGGTTACCATATTTTAACACCATGATGTCACAGGTTGACCATACAGAGCTGGGACTTTATTAGCTTGATTACATTACTACAGTAACTGTTGTTAATGCCGGTACCCTGGGGTACGGGTACAAGAGAAGGGATACTGTAATTCCTGATTTTTTTCGCAGTACTGATATGTTCACTGTTTTCACTGTCACTTCTATACTATGAACTTATCATTACAGTTAACAAATAATTCCAGGACTTCCTTTTTCCTGCACCTGTCGCCACCGTGAATATTTTAATTCTGTGAACGTGTCCATTTTTCTCAGACCGTGAACTTTTGATACCGTGAACTTAAAGTGAATTACAGTATACAGTACTGGTTTAATCAGTCTATACTGTACTGGGACAGGGTTAATCACTATGCTACAGTGACTAGTCATTTTTCTCCCTGACCCACATTTACTTTAATAGTAGGGGTCTTAATGTACAAGAGAGTCTAATGATAGAATGTCTATAGCCTGGAGTTATAAACTCCCTACAGATAGTGACCCACTAACTACATAAGGACCACTTGGCTATTATGGTCACTTGTTCAGCTCAGGACCAAGGGGTCCTGGGTTCGAATCCTGCCCATGTCACCGATCATGTGCCCTCACTTCACTCAGATGGAGTACCTAGCTTCGGTTAGGGACGTCCCTCGGATAGGACGTTAAATAGAGGTCCCGTGTTTGGGGAGAGCCACACCTCTCGCACATAAGAGAACCCGCCGCACTTATCGAAAAGAGTAGGGGACCTTCCCGGTGTGAGTGGTTCAAGCCTTACAGTCCGGTCTTACATATTACGTTACGCCTAAATGCTTGAAAGTTTCCAGAAACGCATTATTTCCTTGGTGTGGCCTCGGTACCAGGATTCATGGGTCCAGTTTATTAGGTTATTAGGGGGACAAAACCTGGGTTGTCTTCTGGCTCTCTCTCTCTCTCTCTCTGTCTCCCTCTCTTTCTCTCTCTCTCTCCCTCTCTCTCTCCCTCTCTCTGTCTGTCTGTCTCTCTCTCTGTCTCTCTCCCTTCCTTTCTTTCTTTGCTGATTTCCTTATCAGTCTACATTTTAACTTTATTTCCTCAAAAGTTCCCAGAACCAAGTGACTTCCTTGGTGTGGCCCCGTGGTCCCAGATTCATGGGTCCAGTTTATTAGGTTATTAGGGGGACAAAACCTGGGTTGTTAATGGAAGCCTGCTCCAAATTACATTACATATGCAGCCAATTAGGGAACCAGCCCTATACATAATGCATCAACATTCGGCACAATTTAATCAAGGGAAAGCAAGGGAAGAATCGCCCTTCTGTTCTGTTCAAGTGTTTCACATCGGCAAGCCTCCCAGCTCGGTTTCTCCTGATTTCTGCTCTCATTGATGCTTATTTTGATCCATTCCATGTCCAAACGTTGCTAAACTTTTCCTCAACTTGTGGTTGAAAATTGGTCAACATTTTGGACAATTTCATCAGGTGGAAGCAAGGGAAGAATTGGCCTTCTGAACCTGTTCGAGTGTTTCACATCGGCAAGCCTCCCAGCTCTGTTTCTCTGTGATTTCTGCTCTCAGTGATGCTTATTTCGATCCATTCCATGTCGAAACGTTGCTAAACTTTTCCTGCAACTCTGGTGTGTGATTCGTCAACCTTCGGGACAATTTCATCAGGTGGAAGGAAGGAAAGAATCAGCCTCTGTTCAAGTGTTTCACATCGGCAAGCCTCCCAGCTCTGTTCCTCCCTGATTTCTACTGCTTTTTGCTAAATTTTAGTACCCTCAGTGATGTTTACTTCAATCCCTTTGATGCCAAAACATTCAACTTTTCGTCGCTCAACGCTCAACTTTTCGTCGACTTCCGATCGGTAATTCATCAAGATTTGGGACGATTTCATCAGGTTGGAGACACGCTGGAAAGGCCCCCAGCGCACTTCCTGTCTGTTTTTCGGCTGGACGGATGTTTATTTCGTCTCTCCAACGTCAAAACTTCTCGGAAACTCTTGTTTAGCGAAACCTCGTCAACATTCGGGGTTTATTTCGTCAGGCTGGAGGAAGGAAAGAATCGTTACAGACTTCCATGGACACATCGAAAAGTCTCCTAGCTCTCTTCCTGCCTTCTTTCCGGCTTGGCTGACGTTCAGTCCATCCCAAGACTTCTCCGAAACTCCGGTGTAGCAAAATTAGCTGGGCGGAGATTCCCTTGCTGTTACCATGACGATTAGAACGTTAGAACGGGCGTGGCGTGTAGCGGCGACCAACGTCTGTCTCGGTCCTGATGGTGCTACATGTACATGGACACTCCCAGCCTGCTGATTACTTGGCTGTTTCCATGATGATTCTAGAACTGGCATTGCCATGGCGATTCCTGGCTGTTTCCATGGTGATAATAGAACGGGCGTTGCCGTGGCGATTCCCGGCTGTTTCCATGGCGATGATAGAACAGAGGTATCGTGTAGCGAGCGCCGGGTGTGTTGGTCCTGGTGGTGGTGGTGCATGTACTTTCCACCCAGCCGGCTGGTGTTTAGAAGGCATATATACCCACCAAGCTGCCTGCATACCACACATAACATCACCCTCTCTGGCATGCAGTAGGTTCACAGTAAAGCTGGGTAAGGATGGTGGCTGGACCGGGAGGAAGAACGGATGCTTGTTTTTAGCCGGAACGTTGGCAAGGGAATTCCGCACAGATCCTGTACGTCTGCGTAGGATTCCAGGGAACATCTCGGATTTTACCGGCTGGAATTTTCCGGAATTCCAGAAGCTGGGAGGTGACAGAAAGTTCCATCATCAAGTACAGGGTGAGTGTTTCAGTCAGTCAGTCACTGAGTGACAGACAGATTTGGCTGCTCTATCTTTATACACAGTAAACGACCAAGCAGACAGACACCATAATTGGACCTAGCGAGTCCCACTACCTTTTTAATTTTATGCCCTGGTTTTTTTTCCCAGTTCTGCACTCGAAACTGTAGTTTTGTTCCTTTGCTTGTGATATTTTTGTGTAAGGTTTGGAAGGTTTGAGAGCTGGCTAAGGTCCAAATTGGTGGCACGACCTAATGCCAAGTTTGGGGAGGGGGGCAGCTGTTGACAGGACCACAAGCCTCTCTGGTTCTCTTTCTTCTCGTCTTTACTTACATCCAGTTTTCTGCATGTACAAGTTAGGAGTTGTACTGTACTATAGAAATAGATATCCAAGTTCCTGTACGCTGTACTTTTTAGAGGTAGATTACGGTAAGTTTGGAAGTTGTGTCCTCATGCGGAATAAGTTGTCATGTTTTCATTTAGGAGGATTTTGTGTTTCTCTTTCTTTCCGCCTTTTCCGGGTATTTACAAATGTACAGGGAGTTTTCTGTGTGTAGAAATTAGGAGATTTACCGTACTGTAGAAATAGATGTTTAAGCACATTTTAGAACCAGATAACTCCACTTTTCCAAGTTATATTCCCGAGGACGTTGTAATGCTCTAATATTGTAATGCTCTGATTTCTGAGGATTTTGGGTGTTTCTTTTTCTTGCCATCCTTACCTACATGCAATTTTTCTGTGTGCATAAGTTAGGAGTTTAACTGTACGGAAGAAATAGATATTCCAGTTGTACCTTTTAAAGGCAGATTATGGTAAGGTAAGGTTGATATTTATGATTTTGCTTCAGGTTGTGTACATAAGGAAATGGTTTCAATTTAGACTATTTTGTGTGCAACATGTACAAGGTTTACAGATCTGGGGTGGCGAATTGGATCTTCTATGGCCCTGGATCTTTTCTGGAATACTCTCCCTTTATTTTGGCCAATTTGTACTATTTTTCCAGTGATCCGCAGTGCCTGGTAGAGGCTACTTATTTGGGGTTAACCTTCGGAATGCTTAAGTAGTGGTTTGGCACTGAATCTGTGGTAACAGGGTTAGGCAGTACTAGGGAAAAGGTTAAAATGTATTCTCCAATTCTGATGGTTAGAACTGTATTTGTTTATTTTTATGTCGGATTCTTAGTCTTGGCAACTAAATTATTAGACTGTGTTATGCCATGGCTTACACAAACAGCTGGGAGAAGAAATGATTGTTTTCTTTTTTCCTCTTATTGTGTTACCGAAATTTCCCACTGAAATGTAAGCATTCTTCTTTTCATATAATCCCTAGAGTTCCTTTTGGTGTAGGAATGTCCAGTTTATTCAACTTCAAGGAAGGTGTTAGTTTCTTCCACAAGTCCCTGGGACTATATTTGTCATGTTCTAATTTAATCTAGACTGTGTTTCTTACGTCATACAAAATAAATCAGGCAACAGTTACTGGACAGATTATCTGAAGAGTCAGACGGTATTAGATAGCGTCCACTATCTTTCATCACTCAGTCACAGATTCTCAGACTTATTTTCAGTCACTGAAAAATAGAAAGATAGCACAAAATAATTCTAAATTCATTTACTTTTATACATGTAAACAGCAGTGGTTTTATTTTATAATACGAGGAAAGGGAGGTTTTCTGCCGTGTTTCAAATTCCTAAATGTTTAGAAAATTTGTAGTACAGTAGTGATATATTGGAAATGTATATTCACTGTGTTATGAATTTGCGATGGAGAGATCACAGTAAAAACCTTGAAAATAAACCCAGTACAAACTTTCACAGATTTACAGGTAGAAAAGCTTTAAATCTTGTCTCCACACGTGTATAAGTGTGCCCAGATGTCAGTTGTTGTCTTAACTTTATACAAACATGACTGTAGGACTGAAAACAACACTCGGGAAAAATCCTGGACCACTGGGCAAAGGATGAATGAAAGACCTTTATTCTCTCTCTGTCTCCCTGCCTCTCTCTGTCTCTTTCTCTCCCTCTCTCTGTCTCTCCCTCTCTGTCTCTCACTCTCTATCTATCCGGTTTAACATCTGTTGTTCCCCGTGTTCCGAGGGTAAGACATGCTTGCACAGTGCACACTGATGCTGGGGCTTGGTGGTAGCTTTTTTGTACATTTATGTGCTTACAAGTACAAGTACATGTGTAAACCTGCATAATCATAGTGATTAAGCAGGTCTAGGCACAATCACTAATGTCATTTAAAATGAAGCATCAAAAATCATCCACAGAAAAGACCAATTCGAAACATTGAAGACAGTTTTATTACTTAATACTGATAATAATATTGACATTGGCATTGACAAAATGCTGTGCTGGACAGTCAGGGGTGTAAACAGTACGAATTTGACGACATTGACCTTGGAATGGATGACCTTGGTACTGTTTAATTTTAGAAGGTGCGGTGTCCTCAAAAGGGGCCGTCACTGTTGTATCAGTGATGATAATATTATCATTGTTATCATCAATATTGACATTGTCAAGATTCAATACTGTAAGACAATGATTTTTGAGTTTTTGTGAGTTTCATTCAGATCCACAATTAGCCTCAAGAGGCTATTCTTCCTGTGGTCTACACATTCATATTTACATACATGTATTACAAACGTACAAAAACATTACAAAATTAACAGTACATGGCAAACTTTACACAATTCCTTAAATTCACTATTTACAATCCAGTACTTTGCTAGTTGCCAGCTGTGTTATTCTACAACTGTGACATCCTGTACAGAAAGCGCTTCTTCTGAGAGTTGGATTTTGGTTTTTGTAGTCTGATTTTGTAGCATGTAGCTGTGTCGAGAGTTTGTACAAGTGAAAGTTGAGGCTGTTTTTGAGGAGTGAAAGTTGATTCCAGGGTACACACTGCAGGGAAAGGTCAACAGGACTGTTTAAATACTTACTGGAGTTAATTGGGCAGACAGGAGACAGGAGTGGGGGGGCCTGGGGAAAAAACTGTTGTGTTTCCTGTTTTAGTCCTGAAAAAAATTAGGTTTGGTAGGTAGGGATTATTTTTCTTTCGTTCTTTTTTTTAGACTTGGGCGATCTCTAGTGATCAAACTTATGCAATGCAGTTTAACTTAGTAAAACATGTCATGTCATTTAACATCTTTTGGCAAAATGTCATAAAGGATAAAGAGGGGAGGAGGAAGGGAGGCAACAATTAAGGTAGGCTCTACATGTATATCTTCATTGTAATGTTTAACATCTATATTGTCAAGATGTTAGGAGGCAAAATACTCATAAGACAGTCAAAATGATGAACCTACTGGTGCTATGCACACACAAGCAAACTAGATACAAAAGGCACTTGATTGTGACTGCAGTGTACATAATGTTGTACACACACAAGACAAGGGTTTCACAAACAGATGATCAGACAAGCAAACAGTCCGAGCAGTTTGTCCCTGTGAGTTACATGAAGACTAGTAGGTTTATATTACACTTACAAAGTTGTTTCAAGATGAAAGAAGAAGTTGAACCTGTGCATACTGGTATACATTTCAGCCACAAAGTTCCTTTGCTGGCTAGAGCCCTAGGTGTGAGTTTGTTGTGTTTGAAAACTGCTACACAAACGTACGTGACACAGCGGGAAGGCTGGTTATGTGAGAGTTTGTGTGAGTTTGTAGGAATTATGTGTGAGTTTGTTATGTTTAAAAGCGCTACACAAACGTACGTGACACAGCAGACAGCCTGGTTATGTGAGAGTTTGTGTGAGTTTGTTATGTTTTACAGCCCTACACAAACGTACGTGACACAGCAGACAGCCTGGTTATGTGAGAGTTTGTGTGAGTTTGTTGTGTTTTAAAGCGCTACACAAACGTACGTGACAGAGCAGACAGACTGGTTATGTGTGAGTTTGTGATGTGGACATTTCTGACATACTGTGTCAGGACAGGAGGTATAATTAGCACAGGAGTCAAGGCAGAGGCCATCATGTCAGTCATATGAGTCATAACGAATATGGTAGGATGGTGTCAGATTATAATGTAGATGTAATGTTATGTATGTGGAGAAAGATAGTGCCAACATTGTGCGATTGATGGATCAATTTATGGTCACTAGGATTTTCAGCAAAGGTTATATTACTTTTTTGACTTTGACTTTATCTGGATCTACGATTAGCTTGACACTTGAGCTACTCTTGCTGTGGTCTCAAACATGTGGTACATCAATGCATCAAGTCACATAAGAGACAAGGTGACTACAAGATAACAATAGTAGAAATTAAACATATATATACAATCATCTTACACTCTTCCTAATTTTTTGCTGAAATGTCTGAGAATCAAGGAAATAATTTGGTGTGGCCTTTATTTTGGCTTTAATAGATGGTTCAAAGGATCATTTTAGAAACTTGATCACTCAGCCGTGATGACACAAACTTTCAGAACCTCTTTTCAGCCTTATTTCCCATCTTGACTTCTTTGCTTACTTTTGAGTTTTAGATTCAGTGAGAACCAAGAATATATTTTGGTGTGGCTTTAGGTGGTTGAAAGGATCAGTTTGGAAACTTGATCAGTCAACTGTGATGACACCTTTTCTCATATTTTCAGCCTTATTTTCTATCTTGACTTCTTTGTTAATACTTTTAAGTTTTAGATTCAGTGAAAACGAAGAGTATATTTTGGTGTGGCTTTAGATCAGGTTCAAAGGATCAGTTTAGAAACTTGATCACTCAGCCGTGATGACACAACTTTTAGAATCTCTTTTCAGCCCTAAGTTCCCATCTTGGCTTCTTTACTTTATTTATTTATTGAAAATGCAACAGGACATTACACTGACTCTCAAGGCAGCAAAGCTGATATTAGAGAGTCAACATATAAGGACAAAACACTTCTTTACTTTAGATTTTTACTTTTAAGTTTTAGATTCAGTGAGAACCAAGAATTATATATTTTGATGTGGCTTTAGGTGGTTGAAAGGATCAGTTTAGAAACTTGATCACTCAGCCGTGATGACACAAACTTTTAGAATCTCTTTTCAGCCCTAAGTTCCCATCTTGGCACCGGTCCCCTTCCTTCCTGCCCTCCTGTCTTTGGGTCATCCAAACTGGAGGCGTTTCATTTCCGCTTCCTTAAGAAAGGGACGACAACTTCTCCCGCAGGATATTAAGTCTTTTGTCAAGGTCGTAAGTCTTTTGCCAAGGTCGTTGTCATATTAAGGAGGATGGAATTGGATCTTAAGAATTTGTAGAGGTGCCAAGTGTGTTCCATGTAGGGTGTGTCGCTTTAGTTTAAGATGCAAGAGTATTATTCTTGTCATGTTCAGGCCACAATGAATTTATTTTCTTGGTTGTCATAACTTTAAGCTATATGATATGATGACTGATATAACCATTGTTTTAGACACATAATGCTTCTCATTATATATCTCTTTTAATCAATATTTCATACTTTGCATGGGCATTTAAAACTGCAGAAACAAGCCCCAAGGTGAGTCCTTTATTTTCTGGGTGGTACCCTATAAATCAGTCCAGGGCCCTTCCAGTAACCATTGTCCATCAGAATTTTGAAAATTTCATTTTTTTGCTCCATGAGGGTTGATATACATTAGGATAGTGTGGTTTTAACTCAGTAGATAAAAGATAAAACAATTTTCTTGCTTGAACTCCTAGCTGTGTTTTCCATGTACATGTGTTTTCCCTGTTCTATTTCTGTGTCCATAATGTCCCTGTCCCTGTCCATACCACACTGTTGCCGGCCCAAAATTCATGATATTTTCAAAAACCAAGAACTACATGTACGATGATCGTATATTAGTGTATAACCGTCTTGTTCTTGCTTGAACTCCTTGCTGTGTTTTCCATGTACATGTGTTTTCCCAGTTCTATTTCTGATGCCATAATGTCCGTGCCCCCAATGCCTGGCATGTCCACACCACACTGTTGCCAGCCCAAAATTCACGATATTTTCGAGAACCACGGACTATGATACTGAGTAGTATGACCGTATAGTAGTGTATAACCAGTGTTCTTGCTTAAACTCTCTCCCTGTGTTTTCAGGCCCAGTTCTATTTCTGTGTCCATAATGTCCGTGCCCCCAATGCCAGGCATGTCCACACCACACTGTTGCCAGCCCAAAATTCACAATATTTTCAAAAATCAAGGACTATAATGACTGCTGTATATTAGTGTATAACCGTCTTGTTCTTGCCTGAACTCTCTCGCTGTGTTTTCAGGCCCAGTTCTATTTCTGATGCCATTATGTCCCTGCCCCCAATGCCTGGCATGTCCACACCACACTGTTGCCAGCCCAAAATGGAAAGAGCGCAACCCGCGGCTTTTTCTGGGTGATTTATGTTTGACAAAAACATGCCCAACACTCTTAACCCTCACACTGCTGCCTAACCCTTTAACCAGTGCAGTTTTGGTGCCAATTGGCTACCCTAGAATGTTTAAGGTTAAACACATGCACAACGTTTTGGCCCTCATATAAACTCCTTTAACCCTAACCCTGCTGTCAAAACCCATAACTAATGCGAATTTTGTATCAAACAGTTACCTTAGCAGGCTAAAAGTTAAATGTGTGCATAACGTTTTGCCTTCACATAAACTCCTTTAACCCTAACCCTACTGCCTAACCCTATAACTTATGCAAATTTTGTACCAAAAGACTACTGTAGCAGACTGAAAGTTAATTGTGTGCATAACATTTGGTCTTCACATAGACCCTTTAACCCTTACCCTACTGCCTAACCCTTCAACCAGTGCAAATCTTGTACCAAGCGACTCCCTTAGTAGTATGATTCGATGAGGGTTAAGGTAGACGTTACAGCAGTCGGCCTGTCACAAAGACTGCTTTAAACACGTCGGCAGTACCAGGGATACATGTATGTATGTATGTGGGTGGTGTTTAGGCTCCTTTGTCAATTGTTAGTGTAACTGTGTGTGTGGTGGTTTGGGTAGGGGATATCGATTGTACCAAAGGGAAGTGGTGTAGTTCCTGTTTGACATTGATCTTTTGTAAAGAAAATAATCTGTGGTTTTCTCAGTTTCTAGGTTAGGTTTGTAGAGATATTTTGGGTGGCTATAAATGATTTTGTCACTGAGACAGTAGTTGAAACTTGAATGTGAACACTGAAAGGGAAGTTTTGGAGGAAATTTGTAATCACTGTCACTGTGTGAGATTGTTGATCATTGTATTTCTCTACACAGCACAATATCTCTACAAAGCTAACTGTTGCTCAATACTGTTTGTAATTTATTTAGAAGGTTCTTTATTTTCAGATTGTGCTATTCAATAGATTACCATTCACAAATTTCTGATATGGGCTATCGTATAATTAAATAATCAAATCTTTGAGCTTCTCTGTAATGTTTATATTCAATGATTCATCTCTTATCAGCAATTTCTATCATCAGATTCAGAATCTAAACACAATTTTTCAGGAAGGCCCTTTAGTTTTGTCACAGGGCAGGTCCATATAAAGGACTATGTGACTCATGATTGTAATTTTGTAATTTGTGTTCTCAAAACACTTTTCTTGGAAAGCAGGACGCACCAGTCCTTTTCTGGACTTCAAACTTTGTTAGAGACATGAGTCACTCATAATACAGACATGTTAACCTTCTTCCTACTATTACTAAGGTGGCCTTTTGGCTACTCGGTTGTCTTGATTACGGGTTAAGGTAGCAGGGAGAAGGTTAATCATGAGTTGCAGTAATTTGAGAGGTGGGGGCTTAATTTTGAGTTGTGAAGATATTTTCAATATTGGAACATTAGTAAGTATTATTTTAATATTATAGATATAACATAAGGTTTAAAGATCTACATGTGTATCCAGTCTTAATTTTTCATCATCATCATGTCGGGAGTTGTAGTTCCCGGTCCCAAACCCTCTCTCGCCAGTCCACTTTGTCCACTTTTTTAGTTTTGGAAAATATTTTCTATATTGGAATTTTACTATCTTCTGTAAGTACTATAATTTTATAATTAATAGTTGGACCTTTAGAAATAACATTGAAGGTTTATATGTCTATTTTCCTCATTTTCGGTGACATTTTGCTACCGAGAAGACAAAGCAACTTGCAGTAAGTAACAGCTGTACTTTAGTGACTCTCCAGACTGAAACTGAGACATGAAACACCAGACCAGTCATCGCTCAATCTTCTCTTTTGCCCCAAGGAAATTATTCCTTGACTTACCCTCCTAAGAACCTTAAAAGTCAGGCTCAAGTTTAATTTAGATTCTTCAAGTGTCCTGACTCAGCCTTGCAAACATTAATCAATAAATAATCAATATATCTAGACAGGATGAATCAATAAATCTTCAGTGTTATTTCTAGAGGTTCAACTATCAATTATGATTATAATAATGACATCATGTCATTATTATAATGTCAATAATATATATTGAGTTCAAGGTACAGAAATGGCTGTGAAAACAGTGCACAAAGTACTGTAAAAAATTCACTGTACTTACAGTAAGTTAGATTCTTATCATACTAAATCATATCCAGAGAGTCACGCTCGTATTTCTGTTATGATCAGTTAGGATTGGAATTAAAAAATATGATTTTTATGACGTCAATGATAAGTTCAAGGTATAGCAATGGCTGTGAAAGCAGTGAACAAAGTACTGTGAAAAGTTCAGTACTTACAGTAAGTCAGATTCTTATCGCACTAAATCATATCCGGCCAGTCATGCTCGTATTTCTGTAATGGCCAGTCAGGATGGGGACTGATATTTTGGGATAATATTTATGTCCAACAGCTGAAGCTATAGAACACTGTCCATGGGTCATAGTGTTACTCATTTAGTGTTGCTGTTGATTAACTTGAAAGTAGGGGCTTCAGAATCAGTCTCTGATCTTAAGTTCTGTTTCTTGCTAAGCTGAGAACTTATTTCTTTTCCAGATTGGTAATATAATAGATAAGTGTCCATTGTAGAAACCCAACTGGAAATGCAGGACATGTATACAATTGTTTAGTACTGCATGTCAGAACTCTACTACTGTTTACATATCTTTTGCCACAGTTTCTTTCACTCTATTGAGACCAGAGACCAAGATGGGGTCTCAGTCTTAAGAAATGAGATCGATAAATTGATAGATAAATAAATGAGGCCTGATTGATCAGAATTTTTTCCTGAAACGGTTCCAGAAAACTTACATACATCATGATACATGTAAACTTTTGTTTCTTGTTTGTTTGTTTTACTTATTTATCCAGGAATTGATTTTTGTCCTCCCCAGATTTTGAGCTGAAGACTAAGACAGACCCAAGATGGCGTCCCTGTCGCTGAAGATCTCGGTGAAGCACGCCAACGTGGTGAAGACTATGCAATTTGAGCCCTCCACCATCGTGTATGACGCCTGCCGCATGATTCGCGAGAGGATACCCGAGGCACAGATGGGAAATGGTACGCCAGCCAATCACAGATGGCCTTACATTGTCTTGTCCAATCATTGATGGTGTTACATTTTTAAAAATCTGTCACATCCAATCAGAGATGGCTTAAATTTTTTTTAATTTTCAAAAATGTGTGACATCCAATCAGATGGCTGAAGCTTTTTAAATTTTTGTCTTATCCATGATACGGGAAAGGACACCCGAGGCACAGATGGGAAATGGTACGGCAGCCAATCACAGATGGCCTTACATTGTTATGTCCAATCAGAGATGGACTTACATTTTTTAAAATGTGTATTGGCCAATAAGAAATGCTCAAACAATTTTTCATAATACTTGAGGCACAGATGGGAAATGGTACGTCAGCCAAACACTGAGGGCCTTACATTGTATCGTCCAATCAGAAATGGTGTTACATTTTAAAAATCTGTCTCATTCAATCAGACATGGATCAAACTTTTTGGAATTTTTATAATTGTGTCTCATCCAATCAGACATGGCTTTTACTTTTTCAGAATCTTGTTTGATCCAATCAGAGATGGCCTTGCATTTTCATAAATGTGTCTCATCCAATCAGAGATGGCTTAACATTTTCATAAATGTTTGGTCCAAAGTATTACCTTATCAGACGTAGCTTTTATTGTATGTTTCTTCCTGTAGGTTTCTCATAATTTGATCTTAGGTACAGTTAACGTCAAATACAGTGAAGCAAGCTTCATGTACCTGTAAAGATTTCTGTTTAATGATGATTTTATTGTCCCCCCCCAGCGACGGAGTTTGGTATGTTCCTGGCAGATGAGGACCCTAAGAAGGGGGTTTGGTTGGAGGCAGGGCGGACACTGGACTACTACCTGCTCAGGAGTGGGGTAAGGCTGTGTACTTACTTACTTACTTAGTTATGATGAGGACCCTAAGAAGGGAGTTTGGTTGGAGGCAGGGCGGACACTGGACTACTACCTGCTCAGGAGTGGGGTAAGGCTGTGTACTTACTTACTTACTTACTTACTTAGCTATGATGAGGACCCTAAGAAGGGAGTTTGGTTGGAGGCGGGGCGAACACTGGACTACTACCTGCTCAGGAGTGGGGTAAGACTGTGTACTTACTTACTTACTTACTTAGCTATGACGAGGACCCTAAGAAGGGAGTTTGGTTGGAGGCGGGGCGAACACTGGACTACTACCTGCTCAGGAGCGGGGTAAGGCTTTAGTTTGCTAGTAAAGTACACAGTAACCTCACCAGTATTTGTCACACTTCTGCTCAGGAGCGGGGTAAGGCCATCTGGGAATGGGGTAGAATGATGCTAAGGGCCACAGTTGGCTGAGTGAAAAAAGTCTGGTTGACAAGCAAACAAACTCTGGAGTTGGGTAAGGCTGGAGTTTGCTGGAGAAAAGTCTGGTAAAACAGACTGTAGTAAAGGTTTCCATCACACTTCTAGAGGCCTTCCATTTGTCAGGGCCCTTGAAACTTAATGGCCATAGTTTGCAGAAAACTTTTCTGAAAAGTTCTCTAATTCAGAAAAGAAACTGGACTGAAGACAAAAGCTTTGCATGCTACAATTATTATAAAGATACACATTTATACTTTTTCAATTTACATGTATGACCCTCAGATTCTCTTAGACCTCAACAGTACTGAGATACATCATTATAGATATATGACAGATAGAATTTACATTGAGATCAAGGGTAAATTTTACTTGTAAAAATGAATGCCAGTTCTAGTCAAGGTTCCAGTTAGTACTGTTGTAGTTTTATTGCACAGGAAAACATTTACGCAGAAAATGTGGGAAGAACTTGAGACAACTTTTGAGCTGTCCTCTTCTGTGTTCCCAGGAACAAGTGTGTAACTTAAGACATTTTTTGTGTTCCTCAGGATCTGTTGGAATACAAGAAGAAGCACCGACCCCTGAAGGTCAGAATGTTGGACGGAACAGTCAAGACAGTCATGGTGGGTTCTTCTTTCTTTTCTTTATCTCCTTCCTATCTAGAACCGTGCCTTTCTAGTTCTGTGCCTGAATGGGTTAGGGTTAGGATCAGGTACGGTTCTGGATAGTCTCTATTGTATCCAGAATGTGCCTATCTAGCCTGAATGGGTTAGGGTTAGGATCAGGCACGGTTCTGGATAGTGGTATTGTATCCAGAATTGTGCCTGTCTAGGTCTATGGCTGATCCTAACCCATTCAGGCATAGAACTAGATAGGCACGGTTCTGGGTACAATAGAGACTATCCAGAACCGTGCCTGATCCTAACCCAAACCCATTCAGGCATAGAACTAGAAAGGCACAGTTCTGGGTACAATAGAGACTATCCAGAAATGTGCCTGATCCTAACCCTAACCCATTCAGGGACAGCACTTGATAGGCACGGTTCTGCATAGAGTGAAGACTATCCTGATCCTAACACTACACTTTAGGCCTAGAACTATGCTCAAGCCCAGTTCTGGATACAGTACCACTGTTCATATGTGCCAGTAATGACAAACGATCCCCAGAGTTAATTAAACTGATGAGGGGTCACTGCGGGCCAGCTGCTGCCTCATCTGTCTTGCCTACAGTCGCACGTTCGAGGGTTTATCGACAGTCCCGACAGCAAACTAAATTAGCCAGAGTGCTGAAGCCACTTAACTCCATACATCAGGCTCAAACTGAATCAAGTCCGGGCGGCGTTAAAAGAACTGTTTGTAGCACAGCACTGTTGGAACTGAGTAGAATAGTTCCTCACAGAAAAAAATTATGTAAATGAAAACTGGAATACAATAAAAGGTGTAAAAAAAGTTGCTTATTCCAAAAGTATAATTTGCCAGGTCAAAAAGGTTGATTTAATGTTATGTCAGAAGTTTTATATCGCAAAATCGATCTGCATCAAAATGTCATATATCAAAATATCATGCTTCATGATTTTTTTTGTGACTGAATGTTGATGTCTACTGTGATACTGTCTGCTATGAATGTGAATGTTGACTAATGTGGTGCTATGTTTACTATGACTGTGAATGTTGTTGCCTAACGTGCTGCTATGTTTCCTGTGTTCCAGGTTGATGACAGCCACACAGTTGCCCAGTTGTTGGTGACCATCTGCACACGTATCGGTGAGAAACACTCATTAGTTAATAACTTGTACATGGACTTAGAAAAGAAGATTCATGTTAGCGACCGTGGCACAACAGTTCGAGTGTTGGACTCAGAACCAAGAGGTCCCAGGTTCGATACTTACCTTGCCCAGACGTTGTGCCTCTGGGAAAGGCACTTAACACGACTTCTCTCCCTGTACGGTGGAGTGATGTCAGATATAATGAAAAAAAGGGAAAGATCAGGAAAAATTAAAAGGAAAAATCAAAACCTGTCAGAATTGCTGGTTAACCTTGCATCTTTATGATAGACAAAATAAATCTGAAAACCTCAGCTAGAAAGTAAAAGAAAGAAAGCTCAGCTGCAGGAAATATTGTCTCTGCCAATTTGCAACAGAAAAATCTGCCAGCTGCTGCTTGAAAGAAAAACAAAATTCTGTAAACATGGAGGTTGACAAAATCTCAGCGGGAATCGCAAAATTACCACAGAAAAGGGGCCAGAAGTGGCTGAAAATGACCTAGAGTAGGGTTCGCTGACCCAAAGGTTAGGACCTCGGCTATTAGGCTGTCTGTTCAGTTTCCAGTCAACTAGAGTTGGACAAAACCCGTTTCTGGGTCATTAAACTTTGGAAGTGCCGTCTTCAGAGGGGGTCTACTAATTAGGTGCTTGCTGTGTTTCTCCCCATTTTAGAAATGGTCTGTTCCAGTAACATGTAGAGTGTAAGCACTACATGGGTTGTACCATTGCTTTTTAGGGGTGTTTGTGAAAAGGATAGCAAGTAGGGTGGTCCTGTCTATATTTCTTTTTCAACTTTGAGAGTTAGGAAGTATGGCCTGTCCACCCCTATGTGCAAAGTTAAGTGTCCCAAATCTGTGTACATCCTATGCAGGAAGAGGATCGTTTCACTCGTAAAATGGGGGTCAAGGATGCCAAAGGAAATGAAAAACTTTTTTTTTATAATGTAGGAAGAGTTAAAGATGAATTAGTGTAAATTAAAAGCAAGTGATATACAGTGTAGGTTAGAGAAGAAAAGAAGTGTGTGGGTTGTAGAATTTTCTTTCTTTTCTTTTTCAAACTCAGCAAGACTTCCGTTGCCTTTGAAAACCAACTTCCTTCCCCCAGATTAGGTAATCGGTCTGCGGTTTCCAGATTAGCATTTTTCAAAAACGGAAAACACAAGATAAAGAGATACCTCCTTTCTCAGTGTCACTCTGTCACAGCTCAAAACTGGTCACGTCTTAGATCCTTTACCATGTCTTGGCAACGTTTAAGATTAAGTAGCAGGCTTCACACTGTCTTGAAGATGGTGGTGGTTGACTTAAAGATGTACAGAGAGTCTTTAAGGAGTTCTGGGTGGAAGGAGTTAAGCAGGATTGCTCTGTGTGTCTTAGATGGATTCAGAAGGAGGATAGTAAGAATTGTAGAACAGGAAAGGTAAGAAAGAGACAGTGTGTTCCTGAACTTGGAATTTGGGGAGGAGCCAAGTCACTTTTATGGTTAGAATATCTACGGTACAAGTTCTTGCTTTTGTGCTAGTAGTAGTATATGTGCCTCTGAAGGTCTTTAGATAGATTTCTCTCTTTTGATATTACCCATATCTGTCTCACTAGCAAAGTGTTACATATCCATTTATGTCCGCAAATTTTTGTAGCAGAAGCAGAAAGGAACTTCTTAGTGTTGTATTGTATCATTTCAACATAGATTTCTTTTGAATACAACATAATTTTTTCTACCGATGTTTTGGTAGATGCTCTGTTGCCCTTATCAGGACTCTGTGCTTTCTTTTTCCCGATATAGCAACAGAGAAGCTGCCAGAATGTTCGTAGAAGAAAAGGTTGTGCAGCTAAGAAAACTACACAGTTGAATTTGTTCACAAGCTGTGGATATATTCTATCATGCTAATCAAGTCCTTTTTCTTCCACTTGTTTCTTTAGGCATCACAAACCACGATGAGTACTCCCTTGTTCGGGAGGGGGAGAAAATTCGGGAGGCGGCAGAACCCCCCACCCCCGTGAAGAAGGTAGGCGGAATCAGCGTACGTATCACGTTTCACTTTCACTTCCGCAGACACCTAGGGCTGGGGACCGACTCGTAGCACCAGTGTTTGCACCAACCAAAATTTCATCAGTAAGGGAATACATTGTACTTTTGTAATGATCCCTTGTGAGACACTTTGCTCACATGTTTAAGCAACTCATGAAACAAAAATCTTGCAAACCATTCCTGACACTTGTTCTTGAGTTTTTCTTAAGATTTTGTCTCAGATTTAAGAAGAAATGTTCTGTTTCATTATTTTGAATATTAGATTTACGTAGTGATAAAATTTTGTGTGGTGTTGAACATTGGTGATTGTGAACGGTCCCCAGGTTTTCCTATAAGGGAAGTTATCAGACATAAATCCAAAAATTATTTTTGAACATCTCAAATTTTCTCATCTCTTTCTTTGCTTCTTCCCTTCTGTCTGCTGCTATGCTGAACTGTCTTTGTCACACCCCTATGTCAGAAAGTGGAATGATCCAATCTTATCACATCCAATGTCTTCCTGAGGTTGGATCGTACCACTTGACGATATATGGGGTGTTTTTACTTGGAGGAAGTTTTTATTTTTGTTTGGTTTTTCTGTTATGATCTTAAACTTTGAACTGATCAAAGTTCCTGCTACAAGGCTATTCCATTATGAGCTTATTAGAGGGGGTGTACTCAGAGAAAATGAGAAAAGGTATTATTGAAAACTGAAAAAGTATTGAACTGATTTTTCATTTGCATCCCTCCCTCAAGTTTAAATGGAATGGCCCAAAGTTTAATTTTATTTTTGACATGCTCACTCACTCTATCATCTCATCTCTTGTTCTTTCCTCCTTTTCCGCTTCTCTCCATCTCACCATCTTTCTTCTCTCTCGCTCTGTTCCTCTCTTCCGACCGCTGAATAAGAATTACTACGGTACCATGACAAGAACGATGACCAGGCTGAGTTTGGTAAGTCGCGTTGCCGTGGAAACCACATCGGTAGCCATGGCAACCACATCAGTAGCCATGGTAACTGCATCAGTAGTCATGGCAACCACAGCACGGAACATGAAGGGCGTTTGCCTGCCCCCTGTGTTGCTGTCCTCTGCATCCAAACTCAGTGCCTGTGTGTGTGTGGAACTGTTTATATCCTGGTGGCTAAGACTGTCATTTTTCTGTGCCTGAATTTTGTGCTACACGTATGTGAACTAACAATCTAACTCTATACGTTTGAAAGATATATACTCTGCTTGTTTTTTTATTTGGATTTGTCTCCCTTCTCTACTTGAAACCCCTCTAAAATGTCCTCAAATAAAGTAAATTAATAGTAACCAGAACTGTGCACAGTTCTGGATACACATGGCCTATGCAGAATTGAGCATGGTTCTGGATAAAGCACAGTTTTGGATGCAACAGTGTCAATTCTTGTGACTTGAGTAAAAAACATCCTGCCTGCATATTAACTACTGTCCTTCACGCATGGTGTGGTTCCAGCAGGGAGTCTGGTTGAACTTGAGACTCTGTGTTCATCTGTGTGTGGTCTGAACTAACCCCTGACCTTGGCTGCCTTGAACTTGAACTTCAGCTAGTTTTATTCATAAGGCACCAAAAGTAATATGGCTAATGTTTGGGAGAAAATACGTGTTAACTTAAATGATTGATTGGTTTATAGATTGATTATTGATATTGACATGGTATGATTTTATACTTCACCGCACAGGACCGAACCCTGAATATTGATTGATAGATTGATTATTGATAGATAGATTATTGATATATAGATTATTGATACTGACACCGTGTGATTTTGTACTGCACCGCACAGGACCGAACCCTGATGAGAGATGAGAAGAAGATGGAAGCACTGAAGAAAAAACTCCACACAGACGACGAGCGTAAGTTTTGGTCTTTATCTCTCTCTGTCCCTTCATCCGAGGGTTAGACATGCTTGCACACTGATGCTGGGGCTGGCCATTTACCTCTGTCCTGTGGTTCTTCCCACTGCATAATTATTTTCACTTCGTAGAATACATACACTTCGGGTTAGGGAATCTGATAGACTCAGGGAATGTCAAAATGTATGCAGTGATTTAGGTTTGAAATTTTTTAGTGTTTTTTTTTTTTTTCTTGTTTTTTGAGAAAATCAACTTTACTTTATTTCTTACAACTTCCCCACAGAATGCAAAGAAACCATGACACAGAAACTCTTCTGTACTTCATGTTCTTTAAGACTAGTGATTCTCAAATGTTCTTAAAGTTTAAGTACCGGTAACAGTAAGTTTCTCTCCTTATTTCCCCAGTAAACTGGTTGGACCACGGCCGAACTCTAAGAGAACAGGGAATCGACGACACAGAAACCCTTCTGTTAAGGAGGAAGTTTTTCTACTCAGACCAGAACGTGGACTCCAGGGACCCTGTACAGCTCAACCTGCTTTATGTACAGGTCAGGAACTTTTCATTTACTTTAGTTTAGCACAAATCAACTAGATATGTAACAGTTACAGTAACAGTTCATTTAAGTGAATAGAACTTATTTGCCTGGATAGATTTTTAAAGCAGATGTTTCAGGTAGCATCCACTACCTTTTGTCAGTAACTGGGACTTATGAATTCTAGTGAATTCTAGTATCTGTACAAATGCGCTACATTTAATTGGCAGTGACTAAAGGGGTTTCTGTGTATGCGCGAACATTTTGGACAACTCCTTGCATATCCAAGTACTCAGATTAGTTAACTTCAGGGGGCTAGCTAGTCTGTGCTAGTCTCTGTTAAAGTCACCGTGTATCTGCCTGCTCCTGACCTTGCCCTTGGTTTCCATGGTGATCACCTTTGCCCTTTGAACCATCCACTGTAGTATCGACCACGACTACTTGTCCCAGTAACGGTGCAGGCATCTTGTCCGGGTCCCTCGGGTGAAAATCGATGACTTGAGTACGAAGCTGGGGAAGTGGCAGCGCTCTCCGGTGTTTCTCGATCACTTCGGTTAAACGGTCTTCACGCTGAAGAAAGATTCCCACCGGTTGCGCCATGTCGAGTTCTGCCTGGTCACAGGCAGCGGTCAACTCGCGAAAATCATGCTCTAAGCGTTCCATCTGTCGTTCCCTCTCTTCCGTGTTTTCGTCGTGTTTCTCTTGCATGCGTTGTCGCAAGCGGTTCGCCGTCTGTTCGAATTCCTTCATTGTTCGTTCGTAAGCTTCGATAATTCTTCGTTCCCTCTCCTTCTTCTGTTCAAGTAAACGTTTCTCCTGTTCACGGAGGTCTCTAAGAGTGGTGTAGTAGTTCCCTAAGATTTCTTTCCCCTCTGCTAGAAGTTTTTCCGCCTCCGGTTTGCGTTCCTTGCTGGCTTTCTGGATTGTTGTTGTGCTGTGGTTGGCGTGTGTTTGCTCCAAGCAAATATAGCAAATAGGTACATCGCACTGGGTACAGTACAGCTTGGGAGCTTCTGAAGGGTGTGAGCTACACTTGGGCGCAGTTTTGGCTGGTTTGGCAGCAGTTTTCTGAAGCTTTTCGCAGAGTTTTGCGACAGAGTGGTTCTCGGGTAGACCTGTCACTCCTTCAGGTGGAAGTCTCACCTCAAGGTGGCAGCTTGGACACTTGAATGGTTTTTGAGACTGCTCAAAGTACACCTGAAGACAGTCCTGACAGAAGGTGTGCTGACAGGGCAGCACCTTGGGCCTGGTGAACAGCTCCAGGCAGATGCTGCAGGACAGTTCTTCTCGCAAAATTTGCTGCCCCAGGCTCAGAGATTTTTTAGCCGCCGCCATGTTGTTTTTTCTTTTACGTGGCAGCCCCTCCCTGAGGGCAAAGGTCAGGTTACCTGGACCGGTCCAATTTGTGTGCCCAGGAGGGGGTGACAGGATCATTATTTGGCATGGAGCCAGGTTGTGGAAGCCTTTACAGCAGAAATGTATTTCTCATTCACTTAAAAGCATACAACCCAGCTAGGCTAAGATTTGGATAATTAAACAAATTAAAGCACTATATTAAGATCTTGGACAACTTTTACTGCAAATAAAACCAGTGCAAAGCTGCCTAATACTACATGTAAAACTAGTAAAACTAGTACCATGTATGTTGGAGAGTATAGTTTAATGCTAGATGTAGATATAGACTCACATACCACTGTGTTTTCTTTCTTAAGTTGTTTGTAACTGCAATTAGCCCTCGGGCAAGTATTTGCAATAAACTTTCTATAAAACAAGGTGCCCTCCTAAGAAGAATATAGACCAGCCTTTATCAGCAAATGTTTTCCTGTTTTTGTACATCTATAAAGCTATTTTGAGCAGTTAATGCTTTGGTTGACTGGGTTTATTTGTGTTGGGGACAGAGAGTATTGGCACTACCTACTACCTATGTAAACATACCAACCTGAGAGACCTGCATATGTGATTTGTACATTTATAACACTTGGGTTGTACCAAGTCAGGTCAGAGAAGGGGGGTACGGTGGTATTATAGTCCGCCTATAAGTATAAGATACAACTTCCTTTTGGCATTTACTAGTATTCAAGTTAAAAATTAATGCATGACTTATAAAATTCTTTTAGCGCTTTTATTTCATCTATCGCTTCTCTGCTTTAATAGGATTGTGCTTTCGTTCTTGGTAAATTTTTCTAACGTTCTTAAGAATAAGGGGGTGCCTAATCATTTTGGAGCATTATAACTATTCAACTGCTACAATGGACATGATATACATTGTACTTAGTCTAGTATTAAAGTAAGACATAGAATAGCAAGGCTTGAGTTCTTGATTCAACAGGTTTAATTTCTCTTGCTAGATAATGACAGGATCTGATGATTATCCATTTTTTTTGTTAGGAACACAAAACACTCTGCAAAGTATTCCCATATATTTAAAAAAGATTCAGGAAAGTACATGTAGATTGACTAACATTACACCTCACACTGTCATGCCCAGTTAAAGTATACTATATATTAAGTGGTAATTTAGCTTAAATGTGAAATATACCATCTGATATACAATAAGATTTTCTCAACACAACACAGCACAGCACTACATTACACTGCATAACAATTGTAACAACTCTTTTTTTGTTCATAAGATTGATGATAGAAACTTATAATTCAGTACACATGTTAAGGAAGATTATAAATACTAATTAATTGGTTCCCTTCCAAACCTCGGACACATAGTGGAAATATAGGGGAAACACTCTGGACAGAAGAGGGTATGTTTCCTCTGTGTGTCCTCTCCTTTTTCCCTCTTCAGAGGGTCCCTAATGTTTGTTTTAGAGGACGTATAGTGGAAGGGTTTCCAATGTGTTTCCTTCTCGCCAATTAGAGACTGTGTTTCCAGTGTGTTTCCTCTGTGTGTCCTGGTAATTAATCACTCCTAGGAGCAGAGACCAGCAAAGCTGAAGGACAGCAGGCTCCTGCCTTATCCCTGGGGCTTGTTATGGGTGAAAAATCAATTATCCATGCACTGCCAAGGCATAGACAGAACAGTGAAGGAATGAATTGTGTAGTGGTGCCATGACAGACCACCTGACCATGTGGTCACACAAGTCACATGATACAGACTATCCTTTTTGTCCCTTACTGTGTGTTCTAAGGAACTAAAAGGACCAATTCTCTTTCAAGGCAATGCATACCCATCCAGATACAGGTTTAGAAACACTGGTGATAGAACACAGTTACAAATGTACTTGATTTATAAATGATGACTAGAAATTCTGCCCCTTGTATTCCTTGTATTAGGTATATAACTACAGGCAAAAATTTGGAACACTGAAGACATTGTTTCATTCTGTATATATATGTAGGCGAGGGGCTGGAGTCTGTCTGACATTGCAACACAATTTCTGAGAAATGCTGCTGGGCTCTGCTCCTAGGAGTGATTAATTTAAACCAAACACACAGAGGAAACACACTGGAAACACAGTCTCTAATTGGCGAGAAGGAAACACATTGGAAATGATTTTCTGCTCCAGTCAGAATCCTGTGACAGCTCCTTGTGTTTCCATGGGCGGAGAAGTTGGTCACGGATTATCTATATGTTTCCAGTGTGTTTCCTGTGTGTTTCCTTTGGTCACACAGTGGAAACATAGGGGAAACACATTCTAGTATGTTTCCACTGTGTGTCCTAGGTTTGCGAGGGTTGTCATATAATACTTAGTCTCAATTTCATAATATTTATCTAACATTAAGGTTGATATACCACACAGTCAGCACTGAATTGTTCTTTTAACAGTCATGTATCCATACAGGTGAATGTTTCCATCTTCTGACGACTAATTGATTCTTCAATAACAGTTCCTGTATTTGTTATGCTGGGATTGTGTGACTGCTTGTCAAAGTGACATTCTGTTGTCATTCATAATCATGTTGTTCCAGAGAATAGACACCATCAGTTCAATTTCAGTACTTTTCAAGTACAATGACCTTATGGTGACAGGTGACCACCAGTTGTCCCTGTGGTGCCATGGCAACAGCCTGTGGGGACCTCATGCCATCAGCGATGTGTTTGATGAATCTGCCTGTCTTGTCAAACATCTTCACTGGGCTGTTACAGCTGTCTGCCATGATGATGTTCCCTGCCCTGTCTGTACAGATGCCACGGGGCCAGTTCAGCTGACCTTCACCACTTCCCCTGCCTCCAAACTTGAACAGAAACTGTCCGTCCTCCTTGTACACGTAGACACAGTGATTGCCACAGTCTGATACAAGAATGTTCCCTTCCCCGTCCACAGTGATGTACTCTGGGTCCTTCACCCATGATATTAGGGATACAAATGAGCTATCCCCATCCAAGTGAGTTTCCCCAGGTGCCTCGTCTGGTTTGAACACCATCACTTCACCGTAATCATATCCTCCGTGCTCTGCTGTTGGTGTAATGAAGATGTGGTTTCTCCTGGTGTCCACTGCTACTCCTATGTTCCTCTGAATGTTATACCAAGGTAGGTCAATCCGCCTTAGCACCCTGCCCATTTTATCGTACTGCATAGCACCATCTTTGCTCACTACCCACAGGTTCCCCTCCCCGTCCAGGGCCACGTCATGTGGTTCCATCTTCTCTCCACTAGGCACAACTGTCGGGAACTGTCGGACAAATGTTCCCTGCAAGCTGAAGACTTGGATTCTCTTGTTCTCCTCATCTGCTACAAAGATCTCCCCTTCCTCAGACACAGCCACACCACTAGGTTGTTTGAACTGCCCAGGTTTCTGTCCCTTCCTACCAATTGTCACCCTGTTACACTGAGCCACCATCTCCTTGTCAAACACAGTAACCTTGTCAGATTCAACCACCACCAGTTGTCCCTGTGGTGCCATGGCAACATCATGTGGACGGAATACATCCTGCTCAAAGATACGATAGAGGAACTTGCCTGTCTTGTCCCACACCTCCACACGTCCACAGTAGCTAGATCCGTGGTCTGCCACGATGATGTTACCTGCCCTGTCTGTACAGATGCCTGTAGGGCAATCCAGCTGACCCTCATCATCTTCCTGCCTTTTGTCATCTTCCTGATGTTCATCATCATCTTCCTGATCTTCATCTTCTTTCTCATCATCATCATCATCCTGATCTTCTTCCTGATCTTCATCATCTTCCTGCCATTCATCTTTGTGATGTTCATCTTCATCATCCTCATCATCAGACTGACTTTCATCTTCCTGAATGTCAGTAACTTCCCTATTTCCAAACTTGAACAGGAACCGTCCACTGTCATTGAACACGTGGACACCGCAATTGTATGGCATTAACAAAAGAATGTTCCCTTCCTTGTCCACAGTGATGCCTTCTGGATCCTCCATCTTCCTATGCCGACACACAGTCACAAGTGTTCCATCTGGTGCAAACACTTGCACTTCACCTGTGGTTTGTGTGATGAGGATGTGGTTCCTCCTGGTGTCCACGGCAACTCCTACATCTATGTCCCACTCTGTCACCTGTAGGTCAATCTTCCTCAGCACGCTGCCCTGTTTGTTGTACTGTACAGCAAAGTTAGCAGAGCCTGTCCTCCCCACCACCCAGAGGTTTCCCTCCCCGTCCATGGCTACACTTTTTGGTTCCATCGTCTGAATACCTGACACGACTGTTGGGAACTGTCGGACAAATGTTCCCTGCATGGTGAAGACTTGGATTCTTTCACTGTCTGCCACAAAGATCTCCTCTTCCACAGAAACAGCAACACTTTTAGCATTGTACAATTTCCCACATCTTCGCCCCCTCCCTCCAAATGTGATCCTGCCAGGCCGAGCCTCAATCTGCTGCTGACCTGTGATCTCTGCCACTTTGTCAGGAGGAACAGAGTGGACTGTTACCTGTCCCTGTTCTGGCTCGTGGGAAATTATGCAGAATGCTGAATACTCACACTCACAGTTGTATTCATCCTGAGCCTCATAAAATGTGTATGTGACCACCAGCTGCCCCTGTGGTCCCATGGCTACAGCCCGTGGTACCTCTATGTCAGTAGCAATGTGTTTGAGGAATCTGCCTGTCTTGTCAAACATCTCCACACGACAGTTCTTACTGTCAGCTAAGATGATGTTCCCTGCCCTGATACAGATGCCTTGGGGTCGCCACAACTGGCCTTTACCAGTTCCCAAGTCTCCAAACTGGACCTTTAACTGTCCATCTTTATTGTAAACGTAGACACAGTGATTCTCATTGTCTGACACAAAAATGTTCCCTTCCCCGTCCACAGTGATATACTGTGGGTACTTCATCCCCTGCTGCTGACCCACAGTTCTCACAAGTGTTCCATCTGGCCTGAACACCAAAATTTCTCCTTGTTGGTAGTCCTTAGCACCTTTGGTCTGTGTAATGAGGATGTGGTTCCTCCTGGTGTCCACAGCAACTCCTCTGTAGTGCCCTGTCTTCTGTAGGTCAATCTTCCTCAGCACCCTGCCCTGTTTGTTGTACTGCACAGCAAATTCACCTGAATCTAGGTGCTCAGAGTTCCCAATGTCTGTTTCTTCCGATGGGTGCCCCTTCTCTTTTGTGTCCCCCACCACCCACAGGTTCCCCTCCCCATCCATGGCCACATCTTCTGCGGACATATCCCATTTACCTGGCACGAATGTTGGAAAGTGTCTGACAAATGTTCCCTGCAGGGTGAAGACTTGAATTCTTTGTCCATCTGTTACAAAGATCTCTCCTTCCTCAGACACAGAAACACAAGTAACATCATTATAGTAAAATTTCCCAGGCCAACGACCTCTGATCTTTGCCACTTTGTCAGGAGAGAGGGAGTGAACTGTCACTTGTCCCCGTTCTGGCTCATGGGAAATTATGCAGAACGCTGAATACTCATCGTTGTATCTCCCATAGAACTTGTATGTGACCACCAGCTGCCCCTGTGGTCCAATGGCTACTGCCCGTGGTTGCTCTATCATGTCTGTAGTGATGTGTTTGATGAATCTGCCTGTCTTGTCAAACATCTCCACACGGTCATGTCCACTGTCTGCTACAATGATGTTCCCTGCCCTGTCTGTACAGATGCCACGGGGACCGCTCAGATGACCTTCCCCATATCCCATGTCTCCAAACTGGAACACAAACTGTCCGTCCTCGTTGTACACATACACACAATGGTCTGACACAAGAATGTTCCCTTCCCTGTCCACAGTGATGTACCGTGGGTACTTCATCCCCTGCTGCTGACCCACAGTTCTCACAAGTGTTCCATCTGGCGTGAACACCAAAACTTCACCTTGTACATGTAGGTTATCCTCATCACCTGTGGTCTGTGAGATGAGGATGTGGTTCCTCCTGGTGTCCACGGCAACTCCTCTGAAGCACCCTGTCTTCTGTAGGTCAAACTTCCTCAGCACCCTGCCCTGTTTGTTGTACTGCACTGCAAACTCAGCAGAGTCTGTCCCCCCCACCACCCACAGGTTCCCCTCCCTGTCCATGGCCACATCATCTGGGCGCATCTCGCAGTTACCTGGCACAGCTGTTGGAAACTCTCTTACAAATTTTCCCTGCAGTGTGAAGACTTGGATTCTCTCGTCCGGAAAAGATTGCTCCAGCACAAAAATTTCTCCTTCCTCTGACACAGCAACACCTTTGACTTCTTCAAACATTCCTCGCTGTGTCTGATCATCATCTTTTTCATCCCTTTTCTGACCATTTTCAGTCTCCTCTAAGATTGGTGTAGATGGGAGAGACTGGACCATCACATGTCCCAATACTGGCACGGGGGTGTCTGTGGGCTGAAAGACAGCAGGCTGGGTTTGTACAGGAGTTGGTGCTGCTTTTCCTCTGTACTTTCCTACCACCTCTGTCATCCTGGTTTGCTGACTGAGAAACTGGATTGCTCTTTGTTCCATGTCTTGTTCTGCTTGATCACAGGCAGCAGACAGTTCACTGACATCTGCCAACACTCGGTCTCTTTCATCTTGAACAAGTTTGATGTTTTTGCCATGCTGTTTTTCAGTTTCTGACAAGAGGTGGTCTTTTGACTCTGTTAGCTTCTGTGCCAAAACATCTTTCCTTTTAGTGTAAGCCTGAATGATGCTGTTGTCTGTCTGCTGTTTCTGTTCATTCAGGGATTTCTCTGTTTGTCTGAGACCTCTGAGAAAGCTAAGGTATGTTTCCAAGATGTCTCTTCCCTCACTGATCAACGCCTGGACTGGTGCTCTTTGTTGTTTGATGGCTTTTTTAAGGCCTGTGGTAGGATGTCCATCATGGCTTTCTTCACAACACTCACTACAAAGTGGCAAGTTACACTGTTTACAGTAGAGCATGAGTTTCTCAGATGGGTGAAAACTGCACCTGTTTCCAGATTTGGGCTGTTCTTTTCCTTCCCCTGATAGTGTTAGCTGGTTGTGCAGTCTCTCACACAAACTGGTAACTAAGTGGTTGTCAGGTAAACCTACAACCCCTTGACTAGGTAGACTGACCTGTAGCCGACAGTTTGGGCACTGGAAGGTCCCTCCCCTCCCTGCATGGTCCTGTAGACAGTCCTGACAGAAGGTGTGCTGACAGGGCAGCACCTTGGGCCTGGTGAACAGCTCCAGGCAGATGCTGCAGGACAGTTCTTCGCGGATTTGGTCCCCCAAAGTTGATGGTGCGGCCGCCATGATTTCTTCTCCCCTTCTAACTGCGTCACCCAGAGGACTGGCTCGCAATTAGATCAATTAATCAATCCCTAATTTGGTCCCGTTTTGTACATGACTTGACTGATTCTACAAGCAACAGAAGACAAGATTGTATTCCTTCTGTTATATTTGCATGACTTTGTATCATAACAATTCAGACAAGGGCAGAAATCATCTTCTAGGTTCCAAGCAATAATCAGAGAAAATAAAAATTGTAAACTGAAGTCTCCTGACATGTTAGTTGGTATGACCCAGTGGACAATAACAAGGTAACAGTGTTGGTCGTGTGTTTGTTTGCACTTAGATGGTAGAGAGAGATTGGTCTCAAAAGAAGTTGGCAAATTACAGTTTAAAGGACTTTATTTTCTCCTTCGTATCTCTCCCATTTAACCAACTAGCAAGCAGTCCTTTGGTGTGACATAAATATAGCTACAAAGTAGGTTGAGCCTCTCAGTAGTGTTGCTTTGTCCTCTTTGGCCCATATATTATTTTAACTCAAATCCAATGGGTCTCTACATGTATTACCCAACACACCCCACTCTTAGAGTTAGCACTCTTCAAATTACCTAGCAACACTGGGATTGTCATGTATGTGTGTGGCCTACCCAAAGCTAGGTGGAGTATCGTGTCATGTCAGGGGTCTGGTTAGCCTCTACCAGGCTTCGGGAGGCAACTGGAAAGAGTAGAAATTGGCCAAATAGAGAGAGATAACATGCTGAGGAAGTTGGTTGCACCCGAGTGCGGCAAACTGTACTCTCTAGCAGACCAATTTCCCTGGCAATTGTTCTCTCTCTATTTGGTCAATTTCTACTCTTTCCAGCCGCCTCCCGAAGCCTGGTAGAGAGGCTAGGGTCTGGTATCCAGGCTACAGCCTTGCCAGATGTTTTCTGAGGGACAAAACTGTTCATTGTTTAGTTATTTGTCAATCTGCTTGTCAGCTTTATAGCCCCAACAAAAGATCTGTGTTGTAATGAGATTTCTTTGGTCTGGGCGTGGGCAAACTTTTAACCTAACATTTATGAAATCCTGTTCTCAATCTTTTACAACTTTAAGGTTTGGTGAGTAGCGAAGGAATTTGTACCAGATATTATGGGTTACCATTAATAGTATGTTTTACAAGGCAACACTAGTCTAACTCAAAATAAAAAAAAAAGTCATAAAACTTCACAGTCAAACAGCTTTATTTACAATTATTGTTCTTAAGCTTGACATATGAAGAAACATCATTTCTTCACAAAACACACAGCACACCATTTTCTGCATCTAAACTTCTTAAGATATACAACATTATTAGTTACCTCTGACTAGACTTTAGAGAGTTAAAACTTTATCATATCTAAATACTAGTAGTCAGCTATGGTATTTCAACCATTACAACTGTCGCTAAGTTTGTCATCTGCAAACAAAACACAGTCCACAACAATTGTGCAAGTATTTAACATCACAGTAAGGATCATAGCAACTGACTGTACAAGTAGAACACACTCAGGTTGTTATCAGCTTTTAGTCAGTCCAAACCTGACAGCTGCCTACGTGACTTAGAGACCAGGACTTGTGATTGTTTAAGCTTTTAAAGAGAACTTTGTCTTCCACTGGTGCTTTGGAGCAAGGTAGTTTGTACTACCAATTCTGCTTACATGTAAAACACTCTACATGATTTGAGATAATGTATATTTTACCTGCTCTGGCACAGTTTAAAATGCATGGAAAGATGCAATGGCATTACATAACATTGTGTTTTCTATCAACTGACATTAAAACAAAGTCTTCTGTACAAAACTGATTATGAGGATAACAAGTACCTACTACAAAGTCTTGTACACAATTTGGCATAATTAATTAAATTTTTACACTTCAGTATTTTATCATGTACATAAAAATGTGCAATAATAAAAATCACTAACAAATGTATCAATATTACAATGGGTTACAATTCCCCATCTTGACAATGAGACAAGTCTTCAATACAACAAAATAAAACACACCATTATTATTATCACACAAAATTAAAATAGCTAACAGAAATACACACAAAAAGCAACATTTTAAACATTGTCAGTAGGATTCAGAATTGCATAAAAAGGTGTGATTATATCATTTCCATAAGTGATAAAGGTTTTTTTTTACAATATGTTAATGTTAACATCAAATTCAGACATTATGTACAGTAATAGTACTGAACTATTCTGTCCATACTCACATGGGTCCATCCAGGTTAACTTTTCCCTCTTCAGACACTTGATTGACTGACTGTACAGTCCAAAGTATTTGTTGTGGTATCCTTGAAGTAGGACTGCCTAAGATTAAGTGTTGCTTATCAAATTCTGTTATCGCCACAACTGTACAGGTACAATATTGGCCAAGAGGGCAGAAATGGTAATTTCAGTACTTCTCAAATATGATGACTTTATGGCGAAGGCAGTCAGTCACCACCAGCTGTCCCTCTGGTGCCAATGCAACAGCACATGGTGCTGGAATGTCAGTAGTGATGTGCTTGATGAACCTGCCTGTCTTGTCAAACATCTCCACACGGCTGTTTCCATGGTCTGCCACAATGATGTTCCCTGCCTTGTCTGTACAGATGCCACGGGGATTGTTCAGCTGACCTTCACCACTTCCCCTGTCTCCAAACTGGAACAGAAACTGTCCGTCCTCGTTGTACACATAGACACAGTGATTCTGCCAGTATGAGTCTGACACAAGAATGTTCCCTTCCCCGTCCACTGTGATGTACTCGGGGGCCATTATCCTTGATATTAGGGATACAAGTGCGTTCTCCCCATCCAAGCGAGTTTCCCCAGGTGCCTCGTCTGGTTTGAACACCATCACTACACCGTAACCATACTCTGTTGGTGTTCGTGTAATGAAGATGTGGTTTCTCCTGGTGTCCACTGCAATGTTTCCCCTCAGATACCGCCCAGTCCAAGGTAGGCCAATACTCCTTAGCACCCCACCCTGTTTATCATACTGAAAAATGTCATATATGCTCACCACCCACAGGTTCCCCTCCCCATCCATGGCCACATCATGTGGTTCATCTGTTGGGAATTGTCTGTCGAATGTTCCCTGCAGGGTGAAGACTTGGATTCTCTCATTCTCCCTGTCTGCTACAAAGATCTCCCCGTCCTCAGACACAGCCACTCCTGTGGGACAATTGAACTGTCCTGGTTTCCGCCCCTTTCCACCAAATGTGACCCTGTCAGATACCATCTCCTTGTCAAATACAGTTACTTTGTTGTGATTATCAATCACCGCCAGTTGTCCCTGTGGTGTCTTGGCAACAGCCTGTGGGCAGAATCCACGCTGCTCAAAGATGCGATACAGGAACTTGCCTGTGTTGTCCCACACCTCCACACGTCCATACTCGATTCCCTGGTCTGCCACGATGATATTTCCGGAACTGTCTGTACAGATGGCTCTGGGCCAATCCAGCTGACCTTCATCATCTTCCTTCCTTACGTCTTCTTTTGTACATTTATCTTCATCCTGATCTTCATCTTCTTCCTGAACTTTGCCATCTTCCTTCTTTTCATCTTCTTCTTGACTTTCATCATCTTCATCATCTTCTACCTTAATTTTATCATCACCATCTCCAAACTTGAACAGAAACTGTCCGGCCTCGTTGTACACAAAGACACAGGGAATGTGCATGTGATCGTCTAACACAAGAATGTTCCCTTCCCTGTCCACAGTGATGCCTTGTGGATCCACCATCTCTTCATGCCGACACACAGTCACAAGTGTTCCATCTGGTTCAAACACTTGCACTTCAGGTGCAAAACTGATGGATTGTGTGATGAAGATGCTATTGTACCTAGCCACAGCAACTTTTCTGTCACCCCCTGTCTTCAGTAAATGAAACTTCTTCAGCACCCTGCCCTGTTTGTCGTACTGCACAGCAAACTCAGCAGAGTCTGTCCCCCCCACCACCCACAGGTTCCCCTCCCGGTCCATGGCTACATCAAGTGTGTCCAACTCCTGATCCCCTGACACGACTGTTGGGAACTGTCGAACAAATGTTCCCTGCAGGGTGAAGACTTGGATTCTGTCATTCTCTGCCACAAAGATCTCCCCTTCCTCTGACATGGCAATGCCAACAGGTTGATACAATTTCCCAGGTAGTCTACCCCTCCCACCAAATGTGATCCTGCCAGGTTGAGCCTGACTTTGCTGTGGACCTGTGAACTCTGCAACTTCGTCTGGAGGAAGAGAGTGGACTGTCAGCTGTCCTCTTTCTGAATCTTCGGAAATTATGCAGAATGCTGACTGCTCGTCGTATTTTCCCTTATAGAAGTTGTATGTGTTTGTATATGTGACCACCAGCTGCCCCTGTGGTCCCATGGCTACTGCCTGTGGTTGCTCAATATCTGTAGTGATGTGTTTGATGAATCTGCCTGTCTTGTCAAACATCTCCACACTACAGTTCCAGCTGTCTGCCACGATGATGTTCCCTGCAATGTCTGTACAGATGCCACGGGGATTGTACAGCTGACCTTCACCTCTTCCCTTACTTCCAAACTGGAACAGAAACTGTCCATCCTCGTTGTACACGTAGACACAGTGATTCCCATGGTCTGAAACAAGAATGTTCCCCTCCCCGTCCACAGTGATGTTCTCTGAAGCCTCCATCCCCTGCTGCTGACCCAAAGTTCTCACAAGTGTTCCATCTGGCCTGAACACCAAAACTTCTATATCCCAGTCGCCAATGTCTCCTGTAGTTTGTGTGATGAGGATGTGGTTCCTCCTGGTGTCCACAGCAACTCCTCTAGATCTAGATCTGTGTAACCACCCTGTCTTCTGTAGGTCAAACTTCCTCAGCACCCTGCCCTGTTTGTTGTACTGCACAAAGTGAGCAGATTCTGTCGTCTCCACCACCCCCAGGTTTTCTATCTTCCCCACCACCCACAGGTTCCCCTCCCCATCCATAGCAACATCCTGTGGTTCCATCTCCTGTTTACCCGACACGACTGTTGAAAACTGGCGGAGAAATTTTGCTTCAAGGCTGAAGACTCGGATTGTCTGGTACCGTTCGTGAAGCACAAAAATTTCTCCTTCCTCTGACACGGCCACACTTTTGATTACTCCATCCAATTTTAAAGGATAAGGATATTTATCCTCACCTTCATGATGAGTTTCTTTGTCACTTTCTTGGACACTTTCTTGGTCTTTTCCTTTCTCTTTCTTGGTCTTTATCTTCATCTCTTTCTTGGTCTTTCTCTTGATCACTTTCTTGGTCTTTCTCTTGGACACTTTCTTGGTCTTTCTCTTCGTCACTTTCTTGGTCTTTCTCTTCATCACTTTCTTGGTCTTTCTCTTCGTCACTTTCTTGGTCTTTCTCTTCATCACTTTCTTGGTCTTGGTCTTTTTGGACACTTTCCTGATCTTCTTGTTTACATCTTTGGTCACTTGTCCCTTCTGTGCTTGGGATTGGTGCAGAGGACACATTTCCCTCTTTGTGCTCTTGGTTACTATGGTGATGTCCTATGCCGTTTGCTGCACTATCACTAGTTGCAGGTGCTTCTGGGATTGGTGCAGATGGGAGAGACTGGTCCTCCAGCTCTTGGTTACCATGGTGATGACCTGTGCCCCCTTCTGAAGGTGTTGCTGTGATTGGTGCTGAAGTTTGGACCGCCACATGTACCAATCCTGGCCTTGGGGTGTCTGTGGGATGAAAGACAGCAGGCTGGGTTTGTACAGGAGTCGGTGCTGCTCTCTTGCTAGTCGTAGGTTCCTGGTCTCCTTTATTCTTCTGTAGGATGTCCTGACTGTTGTCCTCCTGGCTTGGGTGCACCCTGTTGCTCTTACACAGTCCCAAACTTAAACAGCAGGACAATCCTCCAGTGGTCTGTGCCTCCGAACGTAGCGGTGTGGCCGCCATGATTCTCCTTCTCAACTGAACCTAGAGACAAAGTTGTTTGTCAAAATAACTGTACTGGCTCGTCCCACTAGTAACTGTAGGGGTGGGGTGGATTTAACAAAATACCTCATTGATATTTAAGATTAGTACGAAAATTAGACAACATATATAAACAGTTCCAAAGTGAGTTGGAAATAAAATCGAGAAGAAAAACAGAACAATGAAAACATGGTTGAAAATAAAATAATCTACATAAGGGTGTGCCCCCCCCCCTTTTCTAATGTTTAGGTTGCTATGGCCTAATGGACAAAAATAGCCAGCTCTAGTCATGTGCTTATTTGCTTATCATAGGTGAAGTGGTAACGTCTGAAGTACGGATCAGGGCTCAAAATTAAAGGTGGTCCGATGGCCACTGATCACTAAAATTTAGGATAGGATAACTAAAAACACACTTTGGGACATTTTTGGGACAATACAAAAATAATCAACATCATATTAATGTCAGCCCTTCTTTGTTTATCAGGCACACATCCTGGCTTTTGGATCTGGTCTACTCTGCAATAATGCACCTGGGAGTGAGAACATTAAGCAACATAAAGTTGACTTTGAGTTGAAGTCATACAATACTTCCTAAAAAAACAGGTTGGGACAGTTCATCCTCATGTCGGGACAATTGAAATTAATTTTTGGGACAATGCTGGGACAATAGGAAGAAAAGTTAATTTCAAGGCCCGCATATGTTATCAGCACATTCCCACACATTGGAGAGGTCACAATTCTCACCTATAGTATTTGATAGCCTTTCTGGCTCTCTAGTTACAGAGGCACTGAGCAGCCACTTATTACCAAATGTCAATCAATGCCTACGTGCACATTTTGTTACGTATCAAGGTCCAAGCTTTGTTCAAGCTTTGCTAGGCAAAGCAAGTATGGGATTGGCATTCTGGAAGCTAAACAATATGTAGTTAAGTTTCATTAATTTTATTTAATTAATATATCTGAACAGTAATATGAGTTCATGGCATAGGGGGCATTTTTTTAACCATGGTCGCTCACTGATGACCCAGCCATCCATTTTTATTATTGAGCTCCTAAATATATATTTTGGATATTAAAGCCTGAAAGGACTTACACCCATGACTTCTGAGGTTTTGCAAGCATGAGACAGAATGTTGAATGGGGTTCAAACTCCAAACTCTTTGGTCCACAAACAATCTCACCAAACCTTACATGTAACATAACTTGTGTGTTTGTGCAGGTAAATTTGTCACGACAGAATCCTGAATGTGATTCAAACCTAACCCTTTGGTCCACAGACAGTGTCACAACCAAACCTTACATGAACCATACCTTCTATGTTTCCTCAGGCACGAGACGGTATCCTGAACGGGACCCACCCCGTAATGGTTGACTACCAAACCTTACATGTACTGTACTTGTGTGTTTCTCCAGGCTCAAGACATCATTCCTGTGTGGGATTCAAACTCTTAACCCTTTGGTCCACAGACAGTTATACTACCAAATCTTACACTTCTGTGTTGATGCAGGTACATTTGTCAAGACAGAGTCTTACATGTACCATACCTTCTGTGTTTCTCCAGGCTCGAGAAAAGATTCCCGTGTGGGATTCAAACTCCTAACCCTTTGATGCACAGACAGTTTTACCACAAAACCTTACATGTGCTGTAACTTCTATGTTTCTCCAGGCTCGAGACGGTATCCTGAACGGGACCCACCCGGTAACGGTTGACGAGGCCATGATGTTTGCAGCCTACCAGACTCAGATCCAGTTTGGGGATCACATCGAGACTAAACACAAGTCTGGATTCCTCGAGTAAGTACCACTCAATACAGCTAGTATTTGCATTTATACATAAGGGGCTCGAAATACTGTGTGCATGCATGTGAACACAGTGACATGACTTCAAAGAAAAGTTTATCAAAACATGCTTCACGATCAAAACTGTTTTACTAATATGTGTGTGTTAAAATTTGTCCCCATATGATTGCACAAGAATTTTGTTGGTACAAATTTTTCCAGTTACTGTACTTCCAGCCTTTCTGCACAAGTTCTCCAGTGATGGTGACGAAAGCTAGTGGATACCTGAAACGTCTGACCGTTTGCAAAATCATATCCAGTTGTTTGAATAACTGTTTTTTGGCATATCTTATTACCTGAATGTCTAACCTTCACCGACTTATCTTGTGTCTTGTCCCCAGCCTTAAGGAGTTCTTGCCCAAGGAGTATGTTAAGAACAAGGGAATAGAAAAGAAGATTTGGCTGGAACACAGGAAGCTGGCAGGACTGACTGAGCTGGATGCCAAGGTCAGGTACACCCAGCAGTGCCGCAGTCTCAAGACTTACGGAGTCACCTTCTTCCTCGTCAAGGTGAGAATCAAGACATCTTCCCTTGATTTCTTCATGTTTACCTTCGCAGAATACAGTTTTTGCTCTGTTTCTTCTTCCTCTTCTTCTCCTCCAAACCAATAAGGTCAATGACCTGAACCAGACGTCTGTCACCATGGTTACTAGTGTTGGGTTACATCATGTTGCAATTTTATAGCAGGAGGGATTTAGACTCCTGTCACAATATATGAGTGAATGTGTCTGAGTAAGAATTAACAGAGCAGACCATATGTGAATGTGAACATCATGCATTTGCTTTGCAAATGTTACCGTTCTAGTTGACTTTGTTTTCTGTATGTCCATGAGGCTTGGATGCGAGTTTTTGTTGTTTGTTTGTTGTTGGAAATAAAACTGTAAACCTGGAAAATGTTCTTCCTTACAGGAGAAAATGAAGGGTAAGAACAAGCTAGTTCCCTGACTGTTGGGCATCACCAAGGACTCTGCAATGCTTGTTTTTGTTGTTTGTTTCTTTGTTTGTTGTTTGAAACTAAAACCCTCTATATTCTTGCTTACAGGAAAAGATGAAGGGTAAGAACAAGCTAGTTCCCCGACTGTTGGGCATCACAAAGGACTCAGTAATGAGAGTTTTTGTTGTTTGCTTGTTTGTTTGTTTCTTGTTTAAACTAAAACTACAAACTTTTTTATTTACCCCTGTACAGGAAAAGATGAAGGGTAAGAACAAGCTTGTACCACGACTGTTAGGCATCACAAAAGACTCAGTGATGAGGGTTGATGAGAAAACAAAAGAGATCCTGAAGGTCTGGCCCCTCACCACAGTCAGGAGGTGGGCAGCATCACCCAAGAGCTTTACACTGGTAGGTGCACTGTCTTACACATACATTGTACAATGTAGTATGTACTGACGTGCTTTATCTGAAATTTGGAGACTTTTGCAAAGCATTATTTTTATGATGGTTAAACAGCCATAATTTTTTCAAAACATTTCTGGATCTGGATAAGGATACTTGTTCTTGAGCCAAATCTTCATAAATACAGTACATTATATGTAAAATCTCTAACTAAGACTAACCAAAATATACTGGACAGGATGTAACATCCTCTTATTAAGTTACCAGATTGTCAGACATAAGATCCAAGGAATTGATAGTATGTACATTATTTTAGGTTTGTCTTGTCTATGTAGCATACTTTACGATGCATCTTGTATTTTGTTGTCTTCAGGACTTTGGAGACTATTCAGAGTCGTACTATTTGGTCCAGACCATTATATGTTACCATATGATTATAGCAACTAAATACTGATCTGTTGTTGGGTTATCATTACCAAACATACAGTATAGTGTACACTACAGTATAGTAATGTTAGTAGTAGGTTCACAAAATATTTTCCTGTCTACGGGACTTTGGAGACTATTCAGAGTCGTACTACTCAGTCCAGACCTAATAGTGACCTTTACAGTATAGTGTACAGTATAGTAATTTAGTAAGTTCATAAAATGTTTTGTTGCCTGCAGGACTTTGGAGACTATTCAGAGTCGTACTACTCTGTCCAGACAACGGAGGGAGAAACCATCTCACAGCTCATCGCGGGGTACATCGACATCATCCTCAGGAAGGTAACCATGACTACCAAACTCTGCGCTGTGATTGGCTCATTGAAATTTCAAAATTAATCTTGAGAATCTCTGTATGGAAAAAAAACACTGTCTCACCAGTTAGGCTTTCTTCAGTTTTGGAAAACATTTCTGATGTGTGTTAGAGTGTTTACACACTTGAAAACTGAATTGTTTACTGAGCATCTCTGAATTATTTTTTGGTCATGGACATGTAGAGAAGGAAAGTATGGCCACAAATTTGTACCATTTGTTCCTTGACATTAGACATAGTTGAATGTGATTCTTGGTTACTACATGTAGGTTGTGTTGCTAAATACTTGCAAAATCCTAGTCAGTTAATTCTGTAAGAGAATTGTTCTTTCATTATAAAGTCCCCATGAGAAATCAGCTGATGTGAATGTTAGTGGAAATTGATGATGCAGTACTCAGAGTAATGAAATATGAGCACTCAGGGCAGGGCAGGACATGTCATGGGTAATTGATTATAAAATGGATATCGATCAATATCTTACTACATGGTCCCTACAGCCAACATCTGGACTTTCTTTTGGTCATGTTGGTAGAAATTTGGCCAAAAAAATTGGGACCCCTTCCTTTGGATTTAGAAGAAAAAGGCTGATACATGTAAATCTATGAATGTGCTTCTGTTTTAGTAAACAAGGTTTGCATTAGCTTTCTAGGATTACATTTAAGAAATCTATAAACATTTGCAGCTCTTCTAATAAGATGGTATAGTTATCATGAAAGTTCATCTGTGTTGGTAGTAGTTATAGTAAAATGTTGAACTTTATTCCAACACAAGGAGTACACAAAGATCAAATTTTCAATTACCACTGTCGCCTTCATCAGGATAATTAATGACCAATCACTTCAGATCGTACAGTTATTCCTTCTTATAGTATTGATCAAAAGTCATCTTAAAGTTCCTGGCCGGAGTTCTAGAGTGCCCTGTACATGTTCTTTGCTAAAAGGAAAGCATAATTAACAGTCACCGTAACCAAACCTCATGGCCTTCCAATAACTCTACTCCAGGTCCACAGTACTTACTTTTAGATTAATCACCATCCACCACTTTAAGGTTATTAAATCAAGTGCACGCTACATGGACTTGCAAGCTGTTGGTACAGTGTTAGAGGAAGGCCACCAATTTAATTGACAAGCATGTGAAAAGAACGTACAAAGCTTATCAATCATTCCAATGTGTTGGCCCAAATCCATCCCTCCCACCACATTCTGTACTGGTCTTGACTTTGCATAATTATGCTGAGTGCCAGTTCCCTACTACTAGCCATCTACTTGGCACCCAGAAGCTTCAGTCTTGTCTAGACATCTCTTTGCCTTCAGCTTTAGAGCAGTGTCTCTTTCATCTAGACAGTTGATTTAAGCCTGAAAAGTTATAATTCTTGCTTACTAGCTCCTCTATTTGTCTCTGATGAAAGTGTAGGGTAGGAAAATAATAAAACAGTGACAGAAACAAGACTTTTCAGCAAAGAAGTTTGAAAAAGAGACTAGAAAATGAATCTGTCTTGTTTGCTGTGTTCGCAGAAAAAAGGGAAGGACCGGTTCGGACTGGATGGAGAGGAGGAGTCCACCATGCTGGAGGACAGCGTCTCACCTGCAAGGTAAGGTCACAGTTTTCAAGGTCACTGCTGTCAAGGTCATTTCAATGTCACTGCTACCAAGGTCATTTCAAGGTCACTACTACCAAGATCATCTCAAGGTCACTAGTACCAAGGTCGTTTCAAGGTCACTGGTACCAAGGTCGTTAGAAAGAGAATGGCTCGAGAAAGCAAATTTATCAGGGTTGGATGATGTTTTTGTAAAGAGACTAACCTTTTGTAACTTAAGGTAAAAGTTAACCAAAAGATATTGTTCCATGTTTGACCTTGGTGTGCCCCCCTCCCGCACCCAGGGCGACCATCATGCAGCACCAGGAGAACAAGGTCGGACACGTGAACGAAGGCTCCGTCGCCATTCCCGCCGTCATGCGCGCACACGATGGTAAGTTGCTATGGCAACAATATATTTTACAGCTCTGTCTTGCTGATGGTGGATTGGTCTTGCAGATTTCTAGATCCTGATTGGTGGAATGAAGTCACATGACTTGAAATGATTGAAATTTCTGGAATAATGTGTCACAATCACATGCAAAATGGATTGAGAGATATTTGAAGTGTCAGAATATAATATTGACTTGTATGAAAAATGCTTTGTTGCACATGTTTTGTCATTTCATGGCCTTTTGTGTTGTTGCAAGCTTTATTCACTATCTATCTATATATACTCCGCATTTAGCTGTCATTTTCTGTTGGAGTTTTAGGGCATTTCTTTCTTGAAACTTGATGTGTATGCCTATTGATGTTTGCTGTCCTCTGCATTTTGCTTCTACATGTACTTGCATTTCATGAAGCTTCTTAGAATGAAGTCTCAGTATTTGGAAAAAAACACTGGTCACTTAGGATTTGAAAAATTCATAATGAGGAAAGTGTGACATTTAGAAAAAAATTGATGCGCACACCCAGTATCAGATAGAAATGTATGACTTTGAAACTGTATATAATATGTATATAATACAAATGTGGTGTATTTGTATTATTGTATTTTAACTCCAGGAAGATTAGCTACATACTTGATTTTGTATGTCTTGTGTGTCGCTAATGGAGTTTAATAAAGCACATAAAGCACACATCTCTTTGAAGAAAGGATTTGAAGAAAGGTTTCCCTTACAAAAAAGTGACGAGTGTTTACACAATGGAGAATGCTTCTCTTGTTTGTTTATTTGTTTGTTTGTTTGTTCGTTGCTTTTGTTTGTTTGTTTGTTTTGCCAGTTTTTTCCAGGTCTCTGTCTGCCCTTCGCTGATGGCGTACACATTGTCATGTGACCAAATGTGAAGAAGAAAGTAGAATATTATATATAAGTAAAATTCATAAACTCAAACTATGTGTAGACAAAAAACTTGCATGTTTAGTTATCTTTGAGATGAAAATATCAAATTGGTATGCTGGTATCAAACATTTGAGGCTCTTTTGAGAAGTTGTTTTGACAAAGACTAAAGACAAAAAAAAAAAAACTTTTCTCTTGTTCACATTTGTTTGCATCTCGTGGCATTTTACTCCCATAACCACCTTCTTAACCCTCCAGTCCTGTAGTCCCTCTCACCTTAGACAAGACAAACACGGTCCAAGACGTAGTGGTGCATCTTCCCTCTGCCTTGAGAAACTTCTTCTGTCTTCTAAGACCCCCTTTTTCCTTATGCCAAAAAAACAGTTACTCAAGCAACTGGATATGATTTTGGAAATTGCCAGACGTTTCAGGTAGCATCCACTACCTTTCGTTGATCAGTAACACTGATTACATAAGTGCTGACAAAAGGTAGAGGAAGCTACAACATGTACCTGAAACGTCTGACCGTTTCCAAAATCATATCCAGTTGCTTGAGTAACTGTTTTTTAACGTATCTTATTACCTGGATGTCTAACCTTCACCGACTTTCCTCTTTCCTTCTTCACCTGTACTTATTTCTTGAGTATTGCTCCAAACTTTGACTTAGATCCTGTAGCAGTTCTTTAAGACACGAATGTAGCAGCTGCGTATGTCTTAGGAGATGTTAACAAGACTTACCATGGGGTCTTGAAGAAAACCTAATCTGTAATCTTTCCTTTAGCAGCATGCGGTATAGTGATGATCTGGAGTCCTCCCAACCCCCTTTAGACCCTCAGTAAACCATACTTCTATTAGCGACGTGTGTTTTACCTTGTACTAATGTACAAAATGTACTATGATCTCTCCTTTACAGACTACAGTTTGCAGAAGTTTGCAGAACTACTGTATTACTGATGAGTTAGACTGACATTAAGGCCACAAAAGTTTCATTTGTTGGTTCTCAATTTATTTATCAAAGAAAAGGGTGGTAAAACACAAAGCAAAACAGGCCTAGACATCCTATGATAGCCCCAAATGCTACCATTGGAGCTACAAAGTCAACAATCATACTAGGTTGGTTTGTAATTCAAGGATTGGATTTGTAACTTCAAAACTATCCCTTGATAAAAGGAAAAACTAGAACAACCAGAAAGACATGAAATGTCTTCAGCATTTTGTTTTTGTTTCACATCTCAGAAAAAACAAACAGGCAAATTTGAGAACCAAGAAATTAAATTGGTGTGGCCTAACTATTGCCCAAAGTTTGTTAACACCTGTATCAGTATAAAACATCTCAAAACGCATGAGTTGATTGATCTATAGATTGATTGATTGATTGATTGATTGATTGATGGATGGAGTCTAAACCGACTAACTTGCATGCCGTGTGACGTAGTATCCCTCCTCCTGTCTCCTCAACCAATAGGAGCAGAGTCCTACTCAACCGGTACGATGCCACGCGCGGAGTACGCCACCATCCGAGGGCAGATACACTCCGCTCACATGCCTCCTATTAACACTCAAGCCCAACAAGCTTTGATGGGAAATATCAGCTCCGGATTCAACAGCATCAGTGCGGCGCAAGCTGAGCTGGGTTCCAGGGCCGAGCTGCCACCTCTGGGGTCTGATCCAGTAAGTACAGTAACTACAGTAACTATGTAGTAGTGTAGTAACTTCAGTAACTATAGTTACTATCAGTTCTGGGTTCAACAGCATTAGTGCAGCGCAAGCCGAACTGGGCTCCAGGGCCGAACTGCCACCTCTGGGCTCTGATCCAGTAAGTTTTGTAGTGTGTTTACCTGAGTGTTAGAGGTGTTTGATACAGGAGATTATCTAGTAAAAAACAAGTGTGTTGTGGATGAAGTTTAGCACCAAGGACAGGTATGTTTGTAGATGATATTCAGCACCAAAAACAGGGTATTAAGTTTAAAACTTAGTCTGTTTTTCCTCAAATTGTTGTGTGGACCTGTATGTGGACAGAATTCAGCACCAAGGACAGGTATGTTTACTTGCGAAAGGTGTTAGATACTAATATAGGTGTGTTAGTGTGTGGTTGGAGTTCAGCACCAAGGACAGGTATTTTACCAGCTAGTATGTTGATGGTGTTCAGCACCAAGGACAGGCATGTCTGTGTGTATGTGTGTGTGTGTGAGTTTGTGTGAATATTGTTCAGCACCAAGGACAGGCATTTTACCAGCTAGTATTTTTATGGAGTTCAGCTCCAAGGACAGGTGTATTTACCTGTTCCTCACGTGTGTTTTAATTGTTTCTCACCTGTGTGTCTCACCTGTTTCTCACCTTTGCAGGCCTCCCTGAAGTGGAAACAGAACACCTTGGACGTCTCCAAACAGAACGTGACGTCGCAGCTCGCCGCCATGTCAGCCGCAACTGCCTCCGTCGTTACTCTCACATCAGGTGATCACCAGGACCCCCCCATTCACACCCTTCCTTCAACTCCCCCATTCACACCCTCCCTTCAGCCTCCACCACCAGCCACCCCCGCTACAGAGTGGGCTGGTCCAACCTCTGGCACTTTCCTGACAGATTTTGGATCACAAGATTCTGTAGAAGGGGTGGCAAGGGTGGAGGGAAGGGACAATTTTTTTTCCATAGAAAACACTTCGTGACACAAAGTATTTGCCAAGTCAGTTGCAACATTGTTGCTATTTTGTAGCAAACAATATTATTGTTGCAATTTGACATTGACCTGACTGTGGCAAAGTTGTGTCATGAACTGTGTGCCAATGGGATGGTGTCAAAAGTTTGCACATTTTCACAAACAAAATCACTTTGCTTGTGATTCAGACCTCCAGTCAAAGGGTAAAAGTGAAAGGTCAACATTTGTAGAACACAAATTTTTAATTCCACGAAAACATAGATTTTCTTTTTAGCAAAACGACTAATTCTACTCTATCTGAGGTGTGAAAAATTGACTATTTTGTGTGGTGTGAAATTTGGTTTTGTTGTAACAAAGTTTGATCTTAAAAAGGTAACTCCACTTTAACCTTGTGTGCCAGATCTCTACAATTTTAGACCCATCTTTTAAAACATAGAATTTGTATTTAAAACAAGAAATTTACAGTTATTTCAGCAGTTCTTTAGGCTAACATGCAATTTTTAGTATATCTTACTGGCACACAAGGCCACAATGTTCTGAAAGTGTGCTAACTCCCAAACCATCTCACTTCTTTTTTCTTTTGGTTTACTTTAATTTCTTTTGTAAAGTAATTTGTACTTATTTTAAGATATGTTTTGCATTGTTTGTTTAACTTATGACTTATTTCTTAAGTTGTTTGGTTAGTTTTTGTCGTCTTTCGTTGAGGTTTTAAACCAGTTTTGGTTCTGAGTTTTTGGGTTTTGGTTGGTGGCCATTGTGAGTTGGTTTTTGTTTTCATTGTTGGATTTTTATTGATTTGTAAAGCTTTTAAAGCTTCATCATCATCATTTAAAGCTTTGGGTCTTTGTTTCTGGAATTTCCTTCAATCTTTGGTTCAGTGGCATTTCTTTTAACAGTATTTACATTTATTACATTAATTACAATATTGTTTTAACTTGCTTTTTCCTGCATGCAAACTTATTATGCATGATGGCAACAGACGATTGGAAAAAAATAGGTATTTCATGCCTTTCAATTTTCTTTATTAAATGTTGGTAAAATTATGTATATTTCTGTTGACATCTATAACTTAGAAGAGAGTAATTTTGCAGCAAAATAGTAATTTTGGCATAAAGTTAAAGAACTATGCAAGAGAAAAGTGCATGTTGCATATAGTTAATGCATGCTGCTATAACTTGAGATGCACAACATTTGCCTTTTATGCTTTTTAACAATATTAAAAAAAAACTGCCAGTAGATTTTCTTTTCTGATATCTATGTATCCCCTGAATCAAGAGATCTAGCTGGCTCACCCCTTTTTCTCTCAAAAATGGGACATTCCTGTTAAGTTCTTTCTGCCAGTGCTTGCCTATTCTATTGAAACATGGGGGTGTGCAGGTAGATTTCTTGGTTTAAGGGATGTTCTTGCTTGCTATTGTATCTAGAACCGTGCATATCTAAAATCTGTGCCTCAATGAGTTAGTGTTATGATCAGACATAGTTCTGGATAGTCTTGCTGTATCTAAATCCAAGAACGTAGATTTGCTCTAGGTATGGTTCTGGATAAATGTGGACTATCCAGAATCGTGCCTGAGTGTGGTTCTGGATAGAGCACGATTCTGGATATGCATGGATATCCCTTCAAATAGTTCTGGATGAAGTAGTGTTCTTGCCTTGCTGTGCCTGACTGTACTTCATCCAGGAACGGTTCTGGAAAGTTCATGCATATGTTCTGGATAACACACGGTTCTGGATAAAGCCCGGTTCTGGATACACTACTATTCTTAATTGCCTTGCTGTGTCTGACTGTCTCTTGCTCCCCGCTAACCGCATGCCTCCCGGACGCTCCCTACACAGACCTGAAGCACCAGAAAATAGTGGATCGCTTCCGGGGTACTCCCAACAACATAAAAGGTGCACACTAGAAAATTAAGCTAGCCAGGTTTCAGTTTGTTTCACCCTTCTCATTGCTGTAAGTTTTGAAAATTTGTAGTTTAAGTTCTTGTATTAAAATTATGGTACTATGATGACAGTTGTATTGTTTCTGATGATTTTGGTATAAAAGTGAAAGCCTTGGATTTTTTGTAGAATTTTACTTTTGGTAAAAGTTGTGTTATACATAACTAATGTTCAGAAAGGTCTGAAGAAATGTCATGAGAGGCCCTGAAAAGGGATGAAACAAATGTTATTGGAGCAGAAGAAGGTTGACTTTTACTACTGGTTTTGTTTAAAGAAAATAGGGTGGGAGATTTTTGTTCAGTACAATGTATATAGAATGTCATGGTTTTGTTAAGAAGGTCTTCTCAGATTTGAGTTTAATCGTAAAATTTTTAGATATGATCTTTCTTTGAGCACTGTTTATCCGAAGAGGTCAGGAATATGCTGAAAGTATTGGCCAAGGTTTTTGACTTCCATAATCTGCTTTTGTTGTAACATTATTGCAGAAAAGTTTGCTGATGCTTTAATATAGCTGAGCTCTCCTTCTCTTCACTTGCGACCTTGCTGTGTCTCTAGTTTAACCTTGACCTTGGGTAACGCTCTGTAAAATTCTGGAAGATTTTCCCAAGATCTTCCTTTTATTGGTCTTGAGTTTCTTTTGGTACGGACAGTCTGTAAAATCTGGTCTGGATTTTGTTCTTTTATTTTCTTAAATAAAGAATTTTAACAAAATAAAAAAGATTTGGTCTGGATCCAAACAACAGAATTTCGTTTGTCGACAAAATTTTAAAAAATGTGCAGACGGTTCCAAGATGTTCCCCGACTTGATTGACACCCGGTTGCCATGGTTACAGGTGAGCCAGAGCAGACGGACTACACAGCAGTTGGATCCGCCGTCACGACGATTTCGTCCAATCTCACGGAGATGTCAAAGGGCATCAAGATGGTGGCCGCGTTACTGGAAGATTATGGGCAGGGCGAGCGGCTGTTGGATGCGGCACGAAACCTCGCTGGAGCATTTTCGGACCTGTTGAGCGCCGCCAAACCTGGATCTACTGAGGTAAGAACGGTTCTGTGGTGTCTGTGAAGTTTTGTTGGATGGATGTAGGACTGGTACAAATTAGGACAGTCACCTCTGTGTTCTTTGTAGAATTTCATTCTGAAAACACGTTTGAATTGTAGGCTTAAACCGTATAAGCGAAACCTTGATCTACAGAGGTACATGTAAGACCCCAAAAATAGTTTCATCAGATTGGTAGATACAGGATATAGGGGTTTTCTTTTACACCACCTATATTGTCTCTCACCTTGCTGACATTTACTTGACTGTCTGTCAGACACCTTCCTCAAAGCTTCTGACTGGAGTTCTCCTTCTCACTGCTATATGTAGCCGAAGTAGGTGGCACTTTTGCAGCAAGAACACAATCCCAAAACATGGCTGAGTTTAATGACTGGCTTATCACTTCCTTATCCAGACCACTTCTTTAATCCATCAGATTCTCCTGATGTCTTCTCTGTCTATGATTTTGGGATTGACAAAACCCAAAAAAAGCGCCACCTACATCGGCTACATATAGCAGCGAGAAACAGAACTCCAGTTAGAACCTATATTTGAAACTCCAGTTCAAACTCGTTCCAGACGTTAGAACCGTTTTTGTGGTGTCTACGCGGTTTTGTGTCCCTATTTCCGCTGCGCTTTGTTATGAGAGCTGTGTGTGAAAGTGAGCTGATCAGGTAATCAAATTTAAGGTGTCCCCAAGGAGAGGGGTTAAGAATTCTCACTTAAGAACCAGCCACAAAGAAGTGCACCTGAGACCGTTAAGATGTGTGTGATGGCTGGTAAGTTCTTAGTGTTTGAACTAAAGTTTCAGGTAAAATTCTTGACGTTCAGGTAAAATTCTTAAAGTTCTTACTGTTTGAACTTAAGTTTTGGGACTGTGTTTCTACTTTTCTCAGGGTTTTTGTAGAATTTTTTCTTGTTCCTTTACCATGTTGTCTTGACTCTGTGTATGTGTTGGGTGCGAGGGTTGGTAAGTTCTTAGTGTTTGAACTTAAGTTTCAGGTAAAATTCTTGACTGTTTTTCTGAGGGTTCTTGTACTAGACTTTTCTTGTTCCTGTACTGTGTTGTCTTGACTGTTTAGATGTTGTTTTGTTACCTTTCACTGTTTTCTTTCAGAAGTCGTGTCTCCTGTATTTTCTTTTTGTGATGCTCAGCATAGTTTTTTTAGGTCAGCCTTACAAGCCTTTAGTTATGCTACTTCTTTTTTTTTATTCTTGATTCAAAACTGGAACTGTGATTTCACCAACATTTTGTACCTTACTCTAAGACTTACATGTACATGTGTATATCTTTTTAAACTCATTTTCTATTCTTGCTGTGCTGCCTTGGGCACTGGAAAAACATGAAAACTAATTATGTATGGGTGCTGAAATCAGCATCAGCTTTAATTCAAAACCCTGGCGAAAACACGGGTTCTCTTCATTATTTACAGTACCTGAAGAGAAAATATTTTAAACTTTCGAAACGCACAGCAGACCTCCTGCCTAACACACAACGACGGTCGAAACCTTAGAAACTTTGACTAAATGACTTTTGCACCCTGCCGAACCACTCAGTATCAAAATAGCCCAGCAACATCTCTGTTAAGAGCGCTGAAATTGATGGCCAAATCAACCAAACACCGATGTTTAGTTATCTGTGGAAGTGAGTTGTATGTAAGTGGAACTTATTTGAACCAGACGGCTGCAATGTTTTACAGAAATCAATCATAATTTATTCAATTCAATTCAGAAACCACAGTTCCAGTTTTCACTGTACACCAATGTAGTTTTCCTGCTATGTTGCCTTTTGTTCACCTTCCATTTCCCCGCCAAATCGTTTATTCGCCAGGGAACGGACTTGTGGGAAGCCTGCCGCCTCCTGATGCTACGAGAACACGAATTCCTCGACCAGATTCAGCCCTACCTACCAGGGGTATAAACAAACAAACAAACAAACAATTGTTTATCTCACAACATGATTGTAAACAAATTCACCAAGGTTGTGGTTTAACCGTCTAAAATCCAGCATGGCACCGGAAAAAAGTAGCTGTTTCACCAACGTTGAATCTCTCACCAACAACAAAATTACTGACAATTTTTTTTACTGCAGACGTTTTGTTACAGCACTACACATGTAGCTCAACACTTCTTAAAAAACTCTGTAATTAACAGTTTAACGAGATTTTCTCTCCTTCTAGCTTATATAATTAGCAGGTTTTCTCCTAGGTTTTTAATCTCCAAGTACAGGTAGATGTCAGGCCTGTTTTGGATGTTTTTTTAGGCTTTTGTTGGGTTTTCTATTCTGCCAGCTTTTTTGTGTGTACACTGGCCTAACTCAAAGTAAAGCTGACAAAATTTCTAAAAAAAAACTCGAAAACAGTCCAGACCTCTGCTTGAAGAGTTTTGTCTCACTGAAACTTGAAGCTGTGTACAAATATTAACCACTTAGCTTCTTTGCTTTGTAGAAATCTTACTAGATCTTCTAGATGTTTCCAGCTAGTTTCTTTTCTCATATAAAATTAATGCAATATGATCTCTGCATAGCTCCTGTATTTGGTGTTGGCTTTCTCTCCTTGCTATTCTTAAACATTTCTTTCTTTTCCTTTTATGAAGGCAGGACTTGACTCTGATCCTTTGTTCCTTGTAAACTTCTCTGTCCCAGTGTTTAACAGAAGTCTTTCAGCTTTGATTGAATTTTTCTGTGTCCTACATGGTTGTACCTAAACCCAGACCAGTGTGTAAAATGTTTCACTTTCTAAGTCTTACTTGTGTGTTGTATTCAACATTTAGATCTATTTTTATTTCTTCTTTTTAGAACTTGTTTCTTTGGCCCTAATCATTATTAAGAATAAATTAAATTATTAAGCTAGATACTGTGTAGATTGCTGTCTTTTTAACATGTCCATGGATTTATGTTTACTATATTGTCTTTTATTTTGTGTTTATTTGTAGTTATTACCAGTTATAGAATTCTTAATTTTTGTTTGATTGTGACCTGATTTCTGAGTATATTGTGTGTTGTCTCTACCTCAATCAGAACCAAAGTAACCCCTTTGTCTTCTCTTTTCTCTCTCTCTCCATTTCTCTTCTCTCTCGTGCTGTCCTTCCCACCTCAACCCCCGTCTCCTGTCGTAATGTCCTCCTTCTGTGGTTACCATGGCAACGTTCCTCCTTCTGTGGTTACCATGGAAACAGCGCGAACCTGAGGTACTGGGGGAACCGCTCAAAATACAGATGTTTTCTCAAACAGACATCGGTTCTTGGAACACAGTCATCAGAAAAATAAGGATTCAGAGAAATTTTATTTTTTCAAGAATCAAATCATTAGAAAAGTTTTTTTTTTAATTCTACTGTTTTAAAGAATCATTATGAAACAAAATTTGGCTTGAACAATAGTAACCATTTACCTGATGAATTTGGTGCCATTTTATACAATGTTTTGGCAGTGACTGTGTTCCATGAATTAGGTGAAGACCACATAAAGACTTTTCGTTAATGTTATGTCAATTTCTTTCTATATTAACTACATTGCAAATCTTGTTTGTATAAAATGATAATGTTTGTTATAGGTTTGTAGATATAGAGGGTAGAAACTGACCTAACACAATCGTGGAATGACTGCATGTTGTGTTTGCTATTGTGTGTGACATTCAATCCTTTGTGGGTTTTATAACCAGTCTGATAGCATATAATGTACATGTATGTTAGTGTATTGTAAAAAATACATCAAGCAACAGTTACTGGATAAATTTTGTGAGGAGTCTGGTTCCAGTCAGCTTCCACTATCTTTCATCTGTGACTGAAAATGAGGGAATCTAACCAGTTGCTTGATTTATTTTTTTTTTGGTGTAAAATTTAATGTTCTGCCTGAATGTCTAACTTTTTTTGATGTACATGTATATAAAAATTACAATGTATATGACAGAAATGATTGCTATATTTGGAAACGTGAAGTTTTGAAGTTGATGTGTGTGCATGTTGTTTGGTGATACCTAACCCTGTTACATGTACGTATACAGCACCAGACCGGTTATTGTGTAGTTCTGTGCCTGTGTTGTTCCCTGTTTCCCACAAGTATGTACCACCGATGCATTGGCCATGATTCAATTACAACCAAATGTTCAAGGAAGGAACAGTACAAGGTGGAAAAAATATGTGTGGGGAATAAAAAATATGAGAAAGGAGGATAATATTAGAGAATGGACAGGCATGATACTAAAATGAAATGCTAAGAGAAACATAAAACAGAGAAGGCCTATATAGCTAGGGTGGAGAACAACCAGATTGTCTGGTGCCCCAACGGTCGAATAATTAGATTAGAAATAGAGGGGTTGGTGAGAATTTAGTGTTCAAAATATCGGGTCGGTCCATTACTGGACTTAGGGGGTTAGAGCTATGGTTTGCACTAGTCCAATCTTCCCACATTTGAAACAACCAAACAATGATCTTCCCACCTGTTTTTATTTGGACTAAACCATTTTTCTCACTCATAAATACCAAAAATTCCACCTACCTCTCAAACTTCAAAGTGGTACATTCTGAATAAGATTCTTGCTTAAAAAAAAAAAAAACAAGTCGTAGAGTTCAATCGTAGGGCAAAACTGTCTTCGTTGAAGTGGAAAAATTGTGCAGGTATTTTGTCGGTCTGTTTTTGTTCCACCTTACTGAGTAGCAAGGTGTTACCAGTTTCTGTGTTGAACGTGTCACTGTCTATTTGTGCTTATAAACCTGCATTTCTCCTCTGGTCTCTCAGTCACTGATGAAAGCTAGTGGATACTAGCTGAAACGTCTGACCGTTTAGAAAATAATATCCAGTTGCTCGAGTAACTGTTTTTTGGCGCATTGTCTATTGTGGGTTTTTTTCTGAGTTTGTGCCAAGAAAACCACTGGCATGCCCACCCTTGCCCCACTGTTGAGTCATAGACGAATAGTAACAGTGCCTACTGTTGTGGGCCACAGTAAATTTTTAGGGGGTTGTCATCAGTTCTAATTGGCAAGACAGAAAAATTCTATATCAAAAGATAAAGAAAAATTATCTACCCAGTAATTTCATGCTGTGTTATAAAGTTAGCACTACAGAAAGTGAGGTAGACTTTTGGTGCAAATTTCAGTAGTTGCCAGTAAAAATCGTCAATGTTTTGTTTCGAGTTTATGAACAAGAATTGCATCCTTATATTACTGGAAACATAAGACAAATGTGTTTTGACAAAGTGGGGAGGGCACTAGTCTCCACCAGACTCCTGTTGCAGGCTGAATAAATTGTAGAAATCGGCTTAAAAATGGGATATAATTGGCCAGAGGAGTTTCCCGGCCATAGAGGGTCCAATTGGCCGTGCGCGCAGGCAAATGGAGCTTCTCTGGCCGGCTACCTTCTCTGGCCAATTATATCCCCTTTTTAGGCCCATTTCTACGATTTATTCAGCCTGCAACAGGAGTCTGGTGGAGACTAGGAGAACGCAAGAACCAGTCAATAATTTAGTTTGGCCACAGGTCCTGCCTTCAACAACTCTCAAAAGTGTCACTGACGAAAGGTAGTGGATGCTACCTGAAACGTCTGACCGTTTCTGAAGTCATATCCAGTTGCTTGAGTAACTGTTTTCTGGAATATGAGAACCAGCGGATAATTTAGTTTGGCCCCAGGTCGTGTAGTTGGCCGTTACCCCCCAAATTAGTATTCAGCCGGTATGTGGTACAGAGGTGTGTCCTGATGTAATCACCCACCGCCCGGCTAGTTTAACACGGTCCACCCTTCCGTTTTACCGCATTGTCTACCAAAACAAGTATGGCGTACGAAGGGACGATAGATCCGTCGTGGTTTGGGGGACAACAGTCGAGTAAACGCATGAGAACAGCGGTGATACAGGTCCCATATTATGGGGCACAACATCAACAAGGGATTCAGGTGCACGTGGTGGTAAGATTCGAAAGGGTTTGAACGATGAGATTTGTGACTGATTTGGATTGTTGTTTCTGCTAGGGCCTTGTTGTCCGACTTGGTTCAAGACTTTTAGTACTCGTTCTAGGCTTGTGCTTTGAAGACTTAAGTGTCAAAATGAAACATTTTGGGTTGGAACATTTTGTTAAATTTTGTTCTACATGTCCCCTAGTTTAACACGGTCCACCCTTCCGTTTTAACTCATTGATAGATCCGTCGTGGTTTGGGGGACAACAGTCGAGTAAACGCATGAGAACAACCGTTTTACAACTTCCTTACTATGGGATACAACAACAAGGGATTCAGGTGGTGGTAAGAGTCGAAAGGGTTTGAAAAATGGTAGTTTGGGAAGTCTGAGATTTGGAGTTCAATTTGTTGTGTTTGGTTGTTCAACTTGTAGGCTTGTGTTTTGAAGACTTGAGTGTCAAAATGAAACGTTTTGTGTTGGAACATTTTGTTAAATTTTGTTCTACATGTCCCCTAGTTTAACACGGTCCACCCTTCCGTTTTAACTCATTGTCTACCAAAACAAGAATGGCGTACGAAGGGACGATAGATTCATCGTGATTTGCGGGACAACAGTCGAGTAAACGCATGAGAACAGCGGTGATACAAGTCCCCTACTACGGGGTACAACAGCAACATGGGATACAGGTGGTGGTAAGAGTCAGAAGGGTTTGAACGATGAGATTTTTTACTGATTTGGATTGTTGTTTCTGCTAGGGCCTTGTTGTCCGACTTGGTTCAAGACTTTTAGTACTCGTTCTAGGCTTGTGCTTTGAAGACTTGAGTGTCAAAATGAAAGGTTTTGGGTTGGAATAATTTTATTAAATTTTGTTCTACATGTCCCCTAGTTTAGCACGGTCCGCCCTTCCGTTTTAACTCATTGTCTCCCAAAACAAGCATGGCGTACGAAGGGACAATAGATGCCTCGTGGTTCGCGGGACAGTCGTCGAGTAAACGCATGAGAACAGCCGTGTTACAGGTCCCCTACTACGGGGTACAACAACAACAGGTGGTGGTAAGAGTCAGAAGGGGTTGAGAAATGGTAGTTTGGAAACTGAGATTTGCAGTCCTGTTGTTGTTTTCTGCTAGGGTCATGTTTTCAGAAAAAGTTTGGTTCAAGTACAAGCATGGGTATCAGTTTGTGGTAATAGTAGGAAGAAAATGCTTGTTTGAGAAATGCTAGTTTGGAATGTCTGAGATTGGGAGTTGTTGTTTCTGTGAGGGCCTTGTTTTCAGGCAAAGTCTTCTACACCAACATGGAGTTCAGGTCTGAGTAAGAGTTGGAAGGGTTGGCAAAGAGTTTGGAAATTGATTTACTGAAGATTTAGGCCTTCTTCTACATGTATGTAAAGTTTTCTGACAGACGATCGAGTTGGTAGTCTAATGGCTACTGTCTTGCTGTGGTTACCAAAAGATCTACTGGCAGTACGGGACAGGAAGTTGTTTTGAATTCAGACCAGTTGTTTACAAGTAGTGCAAGACTTGTTTTGAAGACTTGTTTTGAGTGTGGACTGAAACGTTTTGGATTCAAGCACTGATTTCATGGAGGGTCATGTTTGTTGTTGGCTGTAATCTGAAATGCCAATCACATTTTGGGGACAGCAGTAAGAAGTGACAAGAGTTGTGTTAGGAACAGGCATAAATGGACTATTGTAGCTGTAAAACAAAAATTTTAATTCAAAAATACTTTTGTTACAAAATCATAGTACGTCTGTTTAATTCTGAACTTAAATTTCATGTATAGATGATGTGACAGATGGCTACTCTAGTTTCTAAAAGACAACTTAAAACTGGTTTCTTAAACTGCTTAGAAGTTTCATTCAAGGATTGTACAATTCATAATGTTGTTGGTATGTACAGTTATGTACATTTAAGTGGCTGGAAAGGTTACGGACAAAAGGTTGCCGAAGCCCACATCATTTTGCCAAGTGAAGGTGGTTGTTACGTGTCATTACCTGGATCTCTCAGGTGTTTAACAAGGTCTTAACAAAAGTGTGATGTTCTTACTTGTCAGTCAACTTTCACTAGTCAGGATCGTACATGTAAGAGACAGGCAGTTGTCTATAGTTGTTTGAGGCTTAGTTAACTTGGGAGGTAATGTTTTCTAGAGTGTTCTGTCAAGTTTGTGTAGTTTATGAGTAACTGTTGGTATTTGGACAGAACAGTTTAGAATTCTGAATGGAAAGAATTCACAGGGAGAGATTATTTTCAGTCAAAGTGTTCAGTTTGAGGAAAGTTATCAGAAAATTCTTTGTCAGTGATACCATTAGATTGATTCTACTACCAGACAACAGCTGCTCAACAAGCTAGGGATTGACTCTAAGTCACTGTAGGTTTTTCTTAAATCTTGGGCCAAGGAATCCTCCCCTAAAGCAAAATAAAATAGATTTCAGGTTTCCAAAAATAGTTTCACTAGGTTGGTAAAGTATTATAGGATATAAGGGTTTTTTCTACACAACCAAATATTCAGATTTCAGGTTACCGGTATGAAATGTTAACATGTCGACACATATCAAGCAGCTTGTTTTTTCTTTTTGTTTACCTGTTGTTGTTTGTTGTTTCCGCAGCCCCGTCAAAACCTGCTGACGGCCGCCGGAAACATTGGAGAACATGGCCGAGAGGTTCTACACGAGATGGGGGAGGTGGACACGGACCCTCGCTTCCAGGTAAAACTTACTTCAAATCTTCTTACTTCTTCTTTGTTCTTCCTTAACCTAACCCTTCAAAAACACCAGGTGTTAAGTCTATAAAAATTGGAAGAGGTTGACATGCTTCCAGGTAAAGCTTACCTCTTTGTCTCCTTCAAAAAGCAGCAGATCTATATATCAAGCTAGTCTTTGGAAAATTTCTTTCACTACTTACAACAGTCAGTGTAAAAAAAAAAACTTCTCTGACTTCAGCAAAACACTAAACTTCTGTTCTAGGTATTACAACTTTTTTTTCTTCTTCACTGACCCACGGTTTCAGGTAAAACTGTATTCAACCTTCTTGCTTACAGCTAATAAGCATTCAATCTTTTTATCCAACAACATGTCCAAGGTTCAAGGCATAGTGACTTCTTTTTTGTCTACCAATCTCCTTTGAAGTATCTGTGTTCTAAAACAGCAACAGTGATTGGGTCTAAGCAGTTTTCCCAGTGTCTGCAAGCTGACAAAAACAAACAGAGTTTGACCTGTACATGTGTTCTGTAGTGTGAGGCAAACTGTGCCCTGGGCAGTCAGGGATGGGTAAGTCTGATTGACATTTGTCTAGTACAACAAAAGTCTCACATCCGATTCCTGGATCACTTCAGAGTTGAGTCACGACACTACACACACAAACGGATATCCTGTTGGCATATTTTGATTTTTTTTACTGATAAAAAGTTTGACACCTGTTTGGCATTTCAGTCACATCAAATACAATGAAAGTCTTTTCTTACATGACAAAACAGATATTTGGCTGCCACCTTTTTTTATTCAGTTAGGAACCTCTTTCCTTTCGACTGACGTTGTTCTTACTTTGATTGACAGTTTAATAGGACAAGAGTTTGTAATAGTTCCAGGCTATGGCAGTAAAAGTGTGGCAGAAATCCTTGAGACAAAATTGACCAGTGTAATTAGCATGTTAAGCACGTGTAACTCACAGAGGAAAAAAGCCTGGGGTCACAAAAAGTGGTTACAAGGCCAGGTGTCCCATGAGTTTTGGGATAAATTTTGCAGAAATTTGGGGGGCTTTTCCAGAGCCAAAATCAAGGAAGTGTGCCTGATCAACTAAAGAAGGGCTAACATTCTGATGTTGAATTTCTCTGTTGAATGTCCCAAAAGTGTCACAAAGAGACTTTTTGGTTGTCGCTGCCTAAATTTCAGTGGTCAGTGGCCTACGGGACACCATTAATTTTGAGCCCTGAGAGGTGGTCTCTTGTACCAGTTTGGCTCTATTTAGATCACTTTCTGAGATTTTTGGTGTGATTTTTGGTAAAATATTTGAGACAATTTTGTTTGGCCAGGGTACATGTAATCAGCATGTTAAGCACGTGTAACCCTCAGTAGAACTACTAGAAGTGCCTGGGGGTTTAGGGTGGGCTCCGGTACATACATGTACATGTGCGTCATTTCAAAGGCTGACCTTTCTTATTTCCAAACCAATAGGTCTAAATTGTTACTTATGTACACGTGATGTTAGTGTATCTTATTAACTTGTCAGTCGCTCTTAGCTTTGAGATGAAAAATATTTCTGTTCTTGCTAAGGCTTAGATCACTTTTTGCAAACTTTTCATACTGATTCCCATACAGTCAAAACTGCCCAATCAGCTAAGAAGACCACTCAGATGACCAATAAAATCTGGTCTATGTGGACAGGTGGTCACTATAGACAGGGTTCGTACTGCTTGTGGCAGTCACATTGGCCAAAATGTGGTCACATTGGCCAGGTGGTCCTTTTGCAGAGGTGGTCACTTGAACAAGTTTGACTGTAGTGAAATTCCTTTGTAAAATTTTTATGAATGACTGACTTGGAAGCTATTGTCAAAAAAGTTCAGGACATTATAAATTTGTGAACTTTCCTACAGTTGTATCAGAATGATGTCTAGCAAAGCCATTCAGTCCCCTTCCCCCTAAAAAAAAACAAGTTTCAACCATTAATGACTTTGTCTACCAAATAATCATCCCCAAAACTACAGATGAGACACTAGATTGTACATGTTAGGTGAACAGGGTCATGTAATAACATGTTTTGGGTGGTTAAACTTTTGTGGGCAGGTTCACAACCACTTATCATGGCTCACCCTCACTTATGATGATGACTACGCATTGTTTGGGAAGGCGTCACCATTCTAGCAAGACACGCAACAAATATTAAAGTTCATCTGTGTTGGTAGTAATCATAGTAAAACGTTGAACTTTATTCCAGCACCAGGGTTATACAGAGATCAAATTTTCAGCGACCACTGTCACCTTCATCAGGATAATTAATGACCAATCACTTCACAACGTGATTTCACCAGAGTTACGGTTTACAAACACGTGACCTTATTCACAAGACTAAATAACAATCAGAAATACTTTGTTTTAGCTTGTAGAAACAGCAATTAAACAATTCACGGGGTATTTTGATGACTTTGTGATATTTTAAAAAATTTGAATCGTCAAAAGTGTTGTTTTGGCCACGGTAGGATTTTTTTTTAAATGGTCACGTACACAATCATGTGAACTTTGTAAAGCTGTCAGACTTGTTCTATGTCAAAGTCTGATGATTCATGAACAACGTTGTCGAAAATTTTACGTGCGTCACACTGAAGACAGCCAACATGGGGGTGCAGACTGAAATTGTAGGTATTTGTGGAGAAGGCTAAGAATGTAGCGAGTAAGGCGGAGGATTGTGGCAAACACTATCTAAAACCTTGTTTGTTTGTTTGTTTGTTTATAAACAGGATGCCCTGATGGCCCTAGCGAAGGCTGTAGCGAACGCGACCGCTACACTCGTGCTGAAGGCTAAGAATGTAGCGAGTAAGGCGGAGGACCCGGCCATGCAGAACAAGGTCATCGCCTCGGCAACACAGACGGCACTGTCCACGTCTCAGCTGGTCGCCTGTACTAAGGTCTGGTGTTTGTTTGTTTGTTTTGTTTTGTTATGCAACAAGAAAACAAAATAACTTGACGTCTGCATAAAGGTCTGATGTTGTAAACTGTCTGTTTTGTTTATTTAGAGTTTTCTTTGGTACAGAATCAAAGCAACTGGTCGCCTGGTTTGAAGTTTGAAGTTTTCAAAAGTTGTGTTGTGTCCAGAATCATGCTTGAGCATAGTTCAGGATAGTCCACAGGTATCCAGAACTGTGCTTTATCCAGAACCTTGCTCAGAAGCCATTCAGGCACAGAACTAGATAGGCACAGTTCTAAAAGATTAAAGCAGAATAGAATAATTTCTTTACCAGTGAATTTATAGCTGTATAATGTATGTACATGTAGCATTTCACTTATAATTCTTTTTACTTGAAAAACCATCATGCTTCACATTAATTAAGTATGGCCCTATACATTTACCTTTTTAAAATGTCTAGTTCAAAGTTGAAGATTACTAAACTTTAAGATCCCCCCCCCTTCCTCCCCAGGTGGTAGCCCCCACGATCAGCCACCCTGCGTGCCAGGAGCAGCTGATCGACGCGGCCAAGCTCGTGGCCAAGTCCGTCGAGAAAACCGTCGACTCAGCACAAATGGCAACCCAGGAGGAGTTCCTTCTGAAAGACCTTGGAGCTGCGGCGACCCAGGTCACCCAGGCACTGAACGAGCTTCTCCAGCACATCAAACTGGCTTCAAAGGTTTGTATGGGGGAGGGGGGCATCTCAAGGTCACACAGGTGTGGTGTTTCAGCAACTTTCTGCAGCAGTGTCATCGATAAAAACAGGCTTCCATGGTTTGTATGGGGGAGGGGGGCATCTCAAGGTCACACAGGAGTCGGATTGGTATTGAAGGGTGTTTCAGAACAACTTTCTGCAGTAGTATCATTGAGAAAAACAGGCTTCCATGGTTTGTCTAAGGTCGGGGGATTCCAGGGTGTTGTAGGGGAAGGGTTGAACATACACACAGTTGAGCTGGACTAGAAATATGCACTCAAGATGCTTTTGACTGCTGGAAAACTTTGCTGCTAATATCTAGCAACCTGTAGTTGGGGAAAATTTTTGTACTTGGTTGTTCTTCTCAAAGGGGTCAGATCTTTGGCAGCCATTTTTTTTGTGTGCGGAACTCCAAAGATGCCAAAGACTGACCCCGTTTCCACGGTTACCCCATCCATCCAAAAGAAGGCGAAGAAGCCGGAGAAGATCGAGGAGCCATCTCCATCAGACCTGGAGGAAAGTACCACTGATGAAGAGAAGCAAGACTCAGAGAAGGAAGATGCTGAAGATGAAGAGGAGAGGAGGAGGAGAGAAGAGGAAGAAGAGAGGCTGCATCGCGAAAGGGTGATGGGAGATCTGAACGCGGCCGTGAGGAATGTGCTGGACCAGCTGGGCCCGGAGGAGCCGGTTGCCGGGGGTGATCTGAACGACGCCGTCCGCCGCGTCATGCAGACGACCTCCGACCTGCTCAGCGAGATCAAGTTCGAGCCAAAGGTTGGGCGGAGTGGCAGATGACCTCTCACCTACAACCTGCCATAACAGTGTGGAATGGCAGATAGATGACCTCACCTATGGCCTGTCGTACGTGGCATGGCTGAGGAACTCTCACCTATGACCCACCCTAACAATGTGACATGGCAGATGGCCTCTCAACTATGACCTGACCTGAACAACTTTCTTCAAGCTTGATCCTAACCACAGTGTAGTGTGGCAGATGACCTGGCCAGGATGGACTCCTTTGTCCTGCCTTAACAATATGGCATGGCTGATGAACTCTCACCTATGACCTGGCCCTAACATGTGTCTATGAGTCTTCACCTTGTCAACATTTAAGAACCCTTTTTCAGTGTAGTCAGGTACAGTCATGTCTAAGGATGTTGTAAGTTTACGCCTTAATTTGATTTTCAATTATGAGCTGCTCTAAGCTCCAGGTAAGCCTAATATAAAGATATAGATATTCTGCACTAAACAACTATTTCTCAAATTTTAAAATCTTTTGATAAGCCTTCTTGTGGTACAGTTTTTGTACCACATGCCAAGGCTGACCAGGTTACATATTCCCCCCACCCTGAAGCCTGAGGAAATGGAGGATTCATCTCGAGTTACCGCCACCGTGGTGACCACCCGAGAGACCGTGGAGGTCGGGCGCCGGAACGAGGCTCTTCTGGCCGAACTTGACCTTGTGGTTCGGATGGCGATGGATCAGATGTCACTCGGAGACGATACCGGAGGCTCGGACCTGAACGACGCTGTGCGAAGGGTGGTCAGGAGGCTGAACGACCTGATCAGTGAGGTCAAGTTCGAGGTAGAACTTCTCAGTGTGAAGAGTAGATGAAAAGTAGAGATGTCAACCTCCTTTGTGCTAAAACTTTCACCTCTTTGTTCAGCAGTGAAATTAAGTTTCAGGTTTATGTAAAGTAAAGTAAAGAACAACAGTAGAAAAACTAAAAACCTCCTTTAAGTTTGTGCTCAAATGTCTCTGTTTAGACTTTGTATAACATCATGTGACAACATTGTGCACACTCTCTTCATCAATGATACATGTACAGGGACATTTTCATGTAACTTTGCTCATTGTCATCATGTAACTTTTTCTGATAATCACTCTTCTCTGCTGACTTCTGATGTAACCAAGACAAGTCAAGTGTGCCATTAGCAGAAGGTTTCATCCTCTGGTAGTTGTGTCCTTGCTGTAACAGAAATAATTATTATTCTGTTTTGTACCTTAATATAGTGTACATGGACTATGTATCATGTTTTAGGAGAAGTTGTATAATAACTTCTTAAACTATCTTGTAACAATAAAATGAAGTATTTAACCGACTTTGTGTGATTCTTTTACTGTGCTAAAATTTCTCTCCTTCCTAATTCTAGGTTTATACATTCTGTTATACTATTTAGGAATTTGTGGTAGTTTCTGCTGACACAAGATGTTGAAATCAGTAAATGTAATAACTTCCACTTTGATACATTTGGTGCCAAACTGGCAATGTTTCTTGTAACTTTTGTTGTATCTCCCATTGCAAACCAGTGGTAATATCTACATGTTTTTACTGTTGTCATTTATTCATCTGATCTTTGATCTGATTTTCTTCCAGGCAAAGGGAGGAGAGCAGTATGAGGACCACTGTGACACCATCATCTCTGCCTCAGACAGACTCTTCGCTTCCATGGGCAACGCCTCAGACATGATTAAACAGGCCAAGATACTTGCAGAGGTAACTTAAAACTGTCTTAGAACAGTGCAAAGAAATGTTATTTAATCCAACATGTTTTACCAAGGCACTGGCAGAGGTAAAGAAATGTTAGAACCATGCAAAAAGAACTTGATGATAATGCAATTCTAGCAGAAGTGAGGAAAAGGTTTCCTTTGTCTTAGAAGTATGCTAAAAGAACTAAACTTTAAATTCAGTTTTAGCTTACAGAAAGCAATTCTTCTAGTGGCTGTTGATTAAAGGACAATGTACAAAATGTATATTCAGGATACTGTTTCTGACTTAGGGAGAATGAATGCTGTTTCAGCTTGAACTCCTGTCCATTGCTTCTAAATGAACCATGCATGATAGAGATACACATACCTATAATGTATGTATGTTCAGTGTAATTTTTAGGTTATCTAGACATATCTGACCTGTCTTTTTCCCCCCAGGCGACGTCACATTTAGTGAACTCTATAAAAAGCAGTGCCGACACGACAGACGACACAGACTCACAGAAGAGGCTGCTGGGAGCCGCTAAAGTCCTGGCCGACGCCACAGCAAGGATGGTCGAGGCTGCTAAGGTTGGGGAAAAATCGGAGAAAAAGCCTGACGATTTTTTTCACCAATGTACACTGTAGATACTCAAAAGTAAACTTTTAGACCACAACAACTGCTATGGTAAGAGAACACAGAGAAAAAAACAATGGTTGATTTTTTTTTGAGACACTACAACCAGAATGATGATTTTTTTTACATCATCGGATACTCCAAAATAAAAGGTCTGTATATATATATCTTAACAGTAGTGTAATGTAAAGTATGAAGTCAAACACAGATTGCTTTGTACAATTAGACTCAAGTCCACATTTGAAAACTAAAACTTTCAAAATTGTGTCAACAAATAGAACCTGATAGAAAATGTCTAATGTCATTTTTGATAGCGAAAAAAGTCAACTTGACAATTTTTTATGAAACTCATTTGAACTGCAATTGCCAACACAAAATATTGGACTTGTCCAAATTTTTGACTGTACAACTCCAGGCTTTTTCAAGGAATGAGCAATCCTGACAATTTGTGTTGGCAAATTGCAGTTCAAATGTGTGTTGTACTGATTTATACAAACACAGATGATTGACAATTCCTTTATATAAAATTTAATGAAATAATCTTTTGTCTTGTCTTACCCCAGGGCTGTGCGGTGAACCCGCATGACTCGGATGAGCAGGAGAACCTGAGGAAGGCAGCCGAGGACCTGAGAGCAGCGACTAACGCTGCTGCTGGGAATGCCATCAAGAAAAAACTTGTCAGCAAACTGGAGGTACGGGCCAGATAGAGCCCTAGGCCCTGGGGGCTTGTCACACGATGGGCAAACATTCTGTAAAGCCATGCTCATCATAAAAACTGTCAGACATTCTTAAAGACAGTCAGCACTGTCTTAGCCTACACCTTTGCCTATACCTTTCTTCATCCTTGCATCTGTTTTTTCTTTCAATGTTATGTTTCCCACCTTTCTTGAACTTAGTAAAACCACCCAACCCTTCCTGTTGCCTGTTCTCTCCCCAGACCACAGAAGAGACAGTAACCGTACAGACCATGGTACCTTGTGCTCCTTTCTCCTTTCTTTCATTTGTCTTTGTTGCGTTGTTTATCAAGCTTTTTCCTTATTTTCTTGCAATGTTCCATCTGTACTGTGTCCTTTCGTGTTCCATAGAACAGCCGTGTTCCATAGAACAGCAATGCTCCATAATGCATATATAGAACAGCTATGTTCTATAGAACATTTGGATTCTGTGTTCCATAGAACAACCACGTTCCATAGAACATCTGATTCAGATTCCATAGAACCATGTTCCATAGAACATCGGGTTCGCTGTTCCATAGAACCATGTTCCATAGAACAACCATGTTCCGTATATAGAACAGCCATGTTATCCTCAGTTCATCTGTCTGCCACCTTTCTGTTGCTGCTGTTTTTCTTTACCTCTTTCATTTCTTCTCTCCGTCCCAACTGACCTTCACTAAGGTCAAGCTGACTCACTACGACAAAGATCAGCTGAAAAAGATTCTTGAGGAGCTTCAGGTGTTCGTCTTAAGTTTCCTTTCTTCGAGTCTTGCTTCCCCGTCTTTAAGTTGTATCAAGTCCTGTGTGTCTTTATCAGTGCTTGTTTCAGCTTTTTGTGTCTTTTCCTTTTTGCATCTTGTGTGTCTGTCCTGCAATCACTCATACTGCCCCAACATGGACATTGTAAGTTCAACACTACTGACTAAAGAATGTCTTGTATGAGCCCATGCAGTATTTACACTAAGTAAGGATTGTATTTTGCTTTGGCATCCATTCAACAATTTGTATTGGTTTCTGGAAAAGTATCTTTAAGAATCCTGAACTTTCCAACAATCACAGTTTTTATAAGAAGTTTGTGTAGCAAAAAAGGATCTCAATTTGTTAAGATCAATTTCTCTTATATTTTCTGTTCTTTTAACTTATCTTTTCTGCAGAATGCAGCCAAACATGCAGCAGCCGTGGCGACGCAGACCATCGCAGCATCACAGGCTGCAGCCAGCTCCAACAAGAACCCCGCTTCACAACAACAACTCGTCACTTCATGCAAGGTAACTATGCTACAGTAGTGGCAATACTTAGTTACAATGTGTTAAACTTCTAACAAGAACCCACGGCTTCGCAACAGCAACTGGTTACTTCATGCAAGGTAACACCATACAAATGGCTACATTAGTGGCCACAGTTACAATGTTGCAATGTGGGAATGTCCCAAAAAGAAGCCTACATTGCAACAACTACTGGTCACTTCTTACGAGATAACATGATACAAATGGCTACATTAGTGGCAACATATACATACATTGTTGCAATTTGTGAAAGTTGTGACAAGAATCTCACATTGCAACTGGTAACATCCTACAGAATATGACAAAAACCACCTTGCATGCCATTGGATATAACAAAGAACCAAATGCTAAAAGAACTGGTGTCCTTTGCTACATTTGTTGCTAGTTTTAAAAGGTTTGTTGCTACAGTTAGTGGCACTTATTTAAAACCGTAGATGCTCTACAGGGAAACATATAGTCAGGGTGTGGCCCTTTCTAATCAGTAGGGAGAATCAAGTGATTCATCACCTGTCATATGGAAACATAACTGCCCATTTTAATCACAGTTCCTGTCATCAAACTCTCAAACGGTTCTGACTAATTCTCCCTACGTTAGGTGGGAACAAGGTTTCCCTCTTAGACAAATTAGCTTTTTCCTCTCCCCTCAATTTGTGGTTCGTCCCGAGGGTGTTTTGGGGGGAGGCAAATTGATTTGGGAATTGATTTCTTAATTGTGTGAGGAGATTGGTACGACCCAGAGGACAGTTCTGTACAGGAGGGCAGGGAGGGAGCAGAGAAAGGTCTGGTGGTTTTTGTGCTTTTGCCAAAATTGGTCGGTTTTCAGGGGTTCTTTTGTGCTGAATTTTTTTCTAGCACTCTGGTTAGTTTTTTTTTTATGTAGAATATGGTATGTAAATTGCTGCTGACTTGCTGTTCTTTTGTGTGGGACACTTATAAGGACAGGGATACAGTCCCAAAGGGTCTGGTGGATCTTGTGTTTTTGCCAAAATTGGTTGGTTTTCTGAAGGTCTTTTGTGCTGAAATTATTTTTTTCTAGGAGTTGCTTTTTATTTAAAAATTGTTCGGGTAGGATTATGAAGTATGAAGTGTAAGCTGCTTTTATAAGCTGCTGAATTGATGTTAGCCCATTGGTGACACTTGCAGTAATGAACAGACTGTGTGAACTGAATACTCTTCTACTCCAACCAATGTTCTGCTGTTTTAGGCTCTTTTTACTTAGTTGACAGCTAAAGATGTAGGTATTTTTTCTTGCTGCAATACTTTTGGGATACATGTACTTTTTGTGTTATGTGTACCTGTCTTAAAATTGACTTGCTGTAATCATTGTGTGTTTGTCATTTTACATTTACATGAAGTTGGAATGCATTATTCTGTCACAGTACATTCTACTGTGACAGATTTTTTCTTGACCAACAACAGTTTTGACATAGAAAATGTGTCACAGTGGTATTTAAGCATACAAGGGAGCTTTTTTCTACTATTGTCTAACAAACAGACAGTCCCAGCACACAACTAACCTTTTTCTATCATTTTCAAACCCTTTTCTATCATTCCAGCATGTTGCAGACCACATCCCCAGGCTTGTACAGGGTGTACGGGGAAGCAGAGCCCAGCCAGACAGTCCCTCTGCACAACTACTACTCATCAATGCCTCCCAGGAGTTTATTTCACCTGCCAATAACATGAACTCAGCGGCCAAGGCTGCAGTACCGACCGTTTCTGACCAGGCGGCCTCGATGCAACTGTCCAACTGCTCCAAGCAGCTGGCTCAGGCACTGGCCGAGCTGAGGTCCGCTGCACAGAAGGTTTGTTTGTTTGTTTGTTTGTTTGTTTTATTTGTAGCTGACCCAATAGGGTTATGAAGGCAGTTCAGGTACATTGCCTAACCCATACACCCACACCAGGAAGATATGTTTTTGCCCTGTTTCCTCTTCTTCTTCTTCTCTAAACAAATAAGATCAATGACCTGAACCAGATTTCTGTCACCATGGTAACTAGTGTTGGGTTGCATCATGTTGCAATTTTATAGCAGGAGGGATTTAGACTCCTGTCTGACCATATATATGAATGTGTTTTGAGTAAGAATTAACAGAGCAGACCATATGCAAACTAAGGTAAACATTATTTATGTCTGTATGCAAAAAACTGTGACTGTTGGACTTTGGGAATAGTTCTGCAAACTCCATTTTTTACCAAAAATAATGGCATTATTATTTTCATAATCTAAACAAATAGACTTAACATAACAACATCAAATTTATTTAGACGCACTGATATTCATCTAATTTATCTCCCCTGCAAATTTGAGCCATTTTGAAACATGTATTGTCGAGTTATTACAAGTTTTATTCAGGACCTAAGTGGTAGCTAGAATATGCCCTGGGCCGCCTTAGCTCTGCTGAGAATGCCCCTACTGTACTTGGTGACAGTGAGTTCCACTCTGCGATAGTTCTAGGAAAGAATGAGTTTTTAAACACCTCAAACCTTGGTTGATAACTCTGGTACTTGAAGGCATGACTATGAACTTTCAAGCTAAGATTTTTTGTGAAATTTCCCCCCTGTGTGTCCAGGCCCAGGATGCGTGTGGCCCGTTGGAGATAGACTCCGCGCTGGACACGATCCGTCAGCTGGACTCTGACCTGGTGGAGATAAAGAAGAGCGCCGCGCAGGGACAACTGGTCCCTCTACCGGACGAGTCGGTGAGAACATCCCTTCTACAATCTTTCCTTCCTTCCATCCATCCCTCCTTTGCTTTTTCTTCTTCCCTCTATCATCATTCAAGATCCTTGATTATTTTATATATCACTTCTTTGCACTGCTGTTCTTTTTTTATCATTACTCTTCTTTTTTCCCCATTTTGACTTTCTTGCTCCATCCTGAAGTCTTTCCTTCCTTCCTTTAGCCATCCTCTTTTTGCTTTCTTCCCTCCTTGATCCATTTTCTTTTTCTTCTTTAATATCATTTTCTGTAAGACACACTTTACCATTCTGTCTGTCTTTCTTTGCTTTTTTCTTAGATTTCTTCTTTCTTGTTCCTTTCTTCCTCCACCAGTTTTCTATATTATTGCTGTCCTTTGTCTCTTTTGTGTTGGTTGTCTTGTCGTAAGACAAGGGTCAACACTGGTCACTTTAGGATTGGAAATATTTTTCTTTTTCCAAATTTCATAGCACTTTTTTGCTTGGACTTGTTTGGAGATCCTTTTCAAAACTGTTTCTTGATGAAGATAGTTTTACAAGCAGTATGCCATTTTCCTAATTATTGTTCCAGCTGGCATACATGTAGTTTTTACATATAGTCACAAGGAAATTCGACTTTTTAAACTTGCAAAACCCTCCAAATTTCCACTGTTTTCTTATCCAAATCTAAAGTGACCAGTGTGGATGTAGTTTTGTTCTGTCTTTACTGACTTTTCCAGTTTTTCTCTCCCAAGTTCGAAGGTTGCCGAGCGACTGTTTACGCTTGTGCCAAGCAAGTCGGAGCAGCCATGGCACAACTGATGAAGGAAGCAGCCCAGGTATAAACAACAACAACAACAAACAACAATAAACAGTAAACAACATGGGGACAACAACAACAACAAATAAGCACACACTCAGGAGGCTTTTGTTTAAAGTTAAAACTTTAGATCCAACACAAAAAAATTCTCTCACCTAGAGCTTTCGACCAGTCACTCTGGTCTTCCTCAGTAGACTGACCCAGTGAGGCTTGTCACGTGGCTTCTTTGAAGTGTGATGTCAACACTGAGTCAGTCTACTGAGGAAGACCAGAGTGACTGGTCAAAAGCTCTAGGTGAGAGAACGTCTTCGTGTTGGATCTAAAGTTTTAACTCTAAACAAACAAACAAACACACACCCAGGAGGCTTTCTCATCACACACTAAACTTTGCATGTTCCTGACTCAACGTTCTGTTTCAAAAGTTTCCTGTAATCTTTCTTTCTACCAAAGAGTTCTAATTTTTTGTCTTAATCTGAAAAGCAAAATCTTGGGAGACTTATACGTTAACTGGTTGCTCATAATTTAATACCTGGCATTGCAGTAAATCAAAAACACAAGCAAATCTTAGCATGAAAGTCTTATCCTGGAAAGTTTTGAAACAGAAGTTTGAGTCCACTAACTTGTTTTCCCATCACGTACTAATCCTCACCCTTTGACTGATAAACCGGCTTGTTTCCAGCAGTGTTCATGCAGCTTTGTGATGGCAGAATGTAGCGGAGCCTTGCATGTGTGTGTTGTGACTCTCATCATTCCAGATGTGCTAGGAGCTTCTCATGCTGAACTTTCTACATGTGTGATCCATGGAATATCCATGTTTGATCCAGATTTGATCCATACATTGTGATCGAAATGTGATCTAAATGTGATCCATGCATTATGTAACTGTGTGATGCTTGCAAGATCCATGTTCGATCTACATATGATCCATCACTGTGTGATCTATATAATCATGTCCAAATGTGATTCTGTGTGATCTACACTTGATCCATGGTTTGTAGATCCATGTGTGATCTATATGTGATCCAAATGTGTGATCTTGCCACCTTGTAGAATGTAGAACAACTTTTCATGTAACTTGTGTGCTTATGTGGGTATGAAAAGGGACACAGAATATACCTGTCACTTGAATTTTTTAAATTTTATTAAAATGTCATTTGCTAAAGAAGCAGTTCATATCTTGACCAAGTTGAATTCTTTACGAAGAAAAACATGATTTCTCTGTATAGAGATTGATTCTATTTTCATGTGAAATATTTGGAGGCCTGGCGAACGCCATCTCATACTAGCTAAAAAGGCAGCAGAATCTTCAGGTTGTTGAAGGCGGCTGCCTCAAATCGAAAGAAGGAGAAACATTTCTGTGTCCCTTCTCTCCCCCTTACAAACATGCATGTGTGTCGTTTGTTGCTTGCGTGTGCTCATGACCTTGCACGTTCTTTGCACGTTGCCATGGCAATAGGGCGAGCAGTGTGCGCAGGAGCTCGGTCACACGTCCAAGACTGTCGGCGCTTCCATGGCTCAGCTACTAACCGCAGCCGCACAGGTAACATACAGGGCAGAGGGCATAGGGCAGGGGTCAGGTCAAAGGGTAGGGGTCAGGTCATACACAGGGAGGGTCATTTTAAATGGTAGTAAATAAAGAAAAACTATAAAAAGCCTATAAAATTTTGAACTTTTTTATGACTCACTCAAAAAAAGTCAGCCTCGGTTCTTTAGCCACAAAAAAAACAACCATGAAAGAAGGGGTAACATTGTAAAGGGTAGTTAACAAGCTTTTAAATGATGTATGATACAGCACAATTAATGAGTAACAATACAGATAAGATTGGCATGATTGATATTTTTTTATAAGCTTAGAAAACTATCCAAAGAAAAGTAAATTGCCTGCATGAGATAGGTTATGATTGTTCATGTTTGAACAACAAACTTGACATTTGAAAACAAATTTTGATCCTTTTCTGTATCTTTCCAGGGCAACGAGAACTACACGGGCCTGGCAGCGAGAGACACAGCCAACGCTCTCCGCACACTGACCGGTGCTGTACGGGGGGTGGCAGCAGCTACCTCCGACAGACAGGTAATACTATAGTAGTCAGCAGTGTGATGGCAGTTGGCAGCCCTGTCTGCACTTCATGTACACCTCAGCAGAGCATACTGCACCTGCGTGAAATCCGTAATGTATTGTGCATAGCACTTCAGCAGAACGTCTCATATGAGGTCGTATTTGTGTATAAAAGGTTAACATCCCGTCTGTAGTTTCCAAATGTTGTGTCTGAAAAGATATCGTCTGCAACAGGAAAAATTGTGATGCAACTTTGACCAAACATCCAACAGAAACCGTGAAAAATCAGGGTTTTGCGCAGGTACAGTATGTTCTGCCGACGTGTCTGTTGTGTTTAGGTTTAGAGTCGTTAGTGACGCATCGTTACCTGATCCAGTTTAACAAGCAGTCAGCAAAGGTCACGCGTGAAGGTCACACATGATGCTGCCATGAGTCACGAGCGACCCTCGACCTACAGCTTAACCCCTGACCTTAGTCTTAATGTCACTGTTGTAACATTTAAGAACAAAACAACAACAAAAAACATAAGAGAACTGGATTCAACTAGCTGTTTTTCCGTTAAACTTAAAAGTTATAGTCAGTCACGCATGTGAGTACTGAGAAGCTGAGAATTAACTAATTATTGAGAACTAATTAACTTAAGAGTGACAGTGATTAACGACGCGATACAAACCCTGTAATTAGTGTAAACGGTTTGCCCCCTCCGGCTTCAGACATCCTCCTTTCTGGGAAAAGTTTTCCTTCAGGGGACAATTGGGACGATAAGATCTATGTCTGGTCATACCATCTCAAACGGGGAGTTCTACACAAGACGAATTTAATTTCATTTTTACTGTTTTAATCTTGTAGAAGCTGAAACCTTTTTCTTGTATTTTGTAAAGGTTTTTGGTTAGTATGAAAAGAAGGAGATAAAAAATAGTGCATGTAGTTTACTAAAAAAAATTAGCTAACCCTGCCACCCCTGTTTATGGTGCAGTCCACTGGCCAGATATGCTGTACTGTAGTGTCAGATGGAAGAGTCCATCCGGTTATGGGGAGGAAAACATATTTTTACCTACTCTGTGCAAAAGCCAAACCTAACAATTTGTGAACCAGCACATATTGTCAACATTGTAAGGACACTTCTGTATATTTTTTTGTACAAAATTGGTTATTTTTAGGCAGAAAAATACACTTTTTTCATTTTTTTTTCTCCAGGCGCAGGACCACCTGATTGACACTGCCCGCGATGTAATGGACAAGTCCGTGAACCTGATAGAGGAAGCAAAGAAGGCCGTGAACGATCCAAACAACCCCGACAACCAGCAACGTCTGGCGCAGGTTTGTAACTCAGCAACCGCCTGGAAGAACCAACGTGAAGTCCTCTAAAACACTAACTTTGGTTTTATTCTCTTGTAGGGCTCAAAGTTGTTGTTTTTTTTGTGTGTGTGTAAGCATGTAACGATAAATTTTATCCAGGTAAGGTAAGGGTAGGTTTGATTTATGTTCTCAGGACAATGTAGTACAACAACTGATCAGAACAACCACTCCAATATCTGTACATGAAGTCTGGTCCCACCCTGAATCTGTAAATGTGTATCAATCATCTTGTCTAGTCCCAAAATTCAGATTTTTTAGAAGTACATTTGAGCCAAGGTAGGTTTGGATTTGCGGTTGCTTATTTTCTCTAAAAGCTTGTTTGTAAAAAAGACAATTCTCTTTGAAGACTCTCTCAGACTGCATTGAAGCTGTCCTAATTCTGTTGTTTGTTTGATCAAGACTCCTAAACACTTAGTCAGTCTTGTCTGTAGTTTTGAGCAAGGTATGTGCGAGTGGCTGTCGGAAACAATGCCTTACAATAATTTATTTTCCAACGCTGACAGAACAAACCCTCTGGCAAATTCTTAACAAGCTCGCAATAGTCATAGACTAGTCTTTTCACAATCAGCTCAGTATACAGTAAATATCTTAGTTCTAAAAGGGTTAAAAAAAGGGTTAAATCCAACTATGTAGTTTGACTACAGTTTGGTCTAGAGTCGAAGGAAGACATATTCAGGTACAGGTGAGTCAATTGTTGTTTGGAAACAAGAGTTTTCCGCCGTCTGGCCCAGAAAAGTGGACAGTTGTCACCTAAGGGCTCCGGACATGTGTGAGGTCATGTAAGTTATGTCAGCTAATTTGGTCACAAGGACTTCTAATTTAGTAGTGAAAGTGGGACAGCCTCGTTAATTAGAAAGTGAAAGGATTGTGTGTGATTTGTTGTGTCAGGTTTAGTGTTTTCAAATCACTTTCACACAGGTGTGAAACACTTGTATTGTCCACTCAATTGTTGTTTATTTGTGTGATTTGTTTGGCTAAACAAAACTGGTTCTATCTCCAGTATTTGACTGAATAGAGGAGAAAATTTACCCTAAAAATACTGGAAAAAATTGTGGTTTGACCTGACTGGGGCCCTGTTCAGCGTGAAACACTGTGTTTAACTTTAAGGACAATCGGAGCAAAGTTGTTTGGTGACATTCCACGGGCAATAGGGCGTAATTTTGTTTAAACTACGACTGTAACCTTTTTGTGTGTTTATAGTTGTCTGTTCAAAAGCAAGAAGAACACTCGGGGGACTGGTAAAATCTGGTCTATGTGGACAGGTGGTCACTATAGACAGGGTTTTTAATGCTTGTGTAGAGGAGAAAAATATTTTAGGGCCCAACAAATAAAAAGTAGTCAGTGGTCTTACGTCACTTCTACATAAGGAGGCAGTCACTTCTACATAAGTTGTTCATTTTTGAGAGAGAAAATCTTAATACCAGCCAATCAAATATGACTCAGGTTTTTAAACTATTTTGATAATATACAGAAACATTAAAAAGTTAACATAAGAAAAAGTGCAGTGGCTGAAACTATGATAAAATTTAAAAATACAACTTTCAGCAATTTGTGTTCTCTCAAATAAGTTGGATAAAAAGATTCCTGTTTTAAAATCAGGATCACAACGAAAAATCATGATTTTTAGTTTCTAACTCATAAATGATTCAGTGAGGAGGGGGGCAGACATCACAAGGTCACGGTGCCCCAAGGTCGGGTTCTGAAATAGACCCATGTTGTTCCCCTGGGACTGATTTTTGGCTCTGCAGAATCAAATATTGATGAGGACATGCGTAAAATTGCAGATAAGAGAGTCCCAGGAAAATACGCCGTTAGCATAATGGCCATTCATCGTGTTGGTCGGCTCCCGATCTAGATGGGACCAAAGAATTCATTTTACATGAAAACTACCAAAAAATGTTAGTTCTAGACATTTAGTCCTTACAAGGCCAACAGATCCTAGGTTCAAGTAAGTCTGGTAAGTAGTTTTTTGCAGGAAAAAGACTGATATTGGGCAAAATTTTTATTAGATTGGATACTTAGGATTTTTGTCATGCTGGATAGCATTTTTTTGTGCCTATATAGCATTCTCACTGAGTTTTCAGCAATGCCCAAAGAAATCTGGGTTAAGATGCAGAGAATTTTTGACAGTTTTCTGACAGATTTTCTTTTCTTGCCAGGTTGCTAAGGCAGTGTCCCATGCGCTGAAAAATTTAGGCAAAAATTCCTTTGCCAACTGATGAAGTATATTTTTCTCCAAATTTTCAACAACACCAGTCCTGAAGAAATGTGGACTATTACTAAAATGTAGAGAAATTTTTGACATCGAAGAAATCTGGACTTACATGTTGAGAATTTTTTGACAGTTTTTCTGACATATTTTCTTCTCTCCCCAGGTTGCTAAAGCTGTATCCCACGCGCTGAACAACTGTGTGAACTGCCTACCAGGCCAGCGTGACGTGGACTTTGCAATCCGGAACATCGGGGAGGCCAGTAAGGCACTGCTGTCAGGACAGGTAGGGCTGGGTTCAGAGTCAAACAGAAAAACAAACGAAAATAGAAAATATTGTAGTTTTTAGTCACAGTAGACACCAAAGATGCCTGATTTTTGACTGCAACAATTTAAAGTTAGTGTGACCTGAAATCAAAATGAAAGAAAAATGAATGGAAATTTTTAAAACTTTTGGTTGTATCTTCAATAGATGTTTCTAACTTTTAAGTTTGGAAAAAAATTCAAGTCAATGAATAGAAAGAATTGTCAGTGTTAAGTTGGATGTTACTATAAATCAGCTCTAAAATGAAGCATAATGAAAGATTACATATATCAGAAACAAAAATTGTTTCTTCTTAAATCAGGCATCTGATGGTATGTTCTTATAGTTAGACATGAGCTGCTTCTTAGTTCATAGTCTGTTTAGAATTTAGAGGAAAAATCGTTACAAGAAAAATGTATCAAAATCTCTATCCCATCCAAATTGCTACATTTTCTCCAAAACATTGTGGCTATGTTTCACAGTAATTTTACTGTAGGTTGTACCTCCTTCATCTGATTCTTTCTCTTCCACTCTTTCCAAATTTCTTTGTGCACATTTTTTTCTGTACTTATTTTAATGCTTTACAGGTAGGTGATTCCTCTTTTTATTTTGATTTGTGTATACTATAATTCACAGACACCATTGAATACAATCATTCCAACCTGTTCTTTCTAGATCTATTCATCATAATCTGTTCTATTACCATCCCTTTAAAGAAAACTGTATTTTTTTAAATTTCCACATAAAACCTTTGCTTGATCATCTTCACCACCTAAGCAGCTTCTATGTTATAATTTCCACCAGTATTGCCAGTAACAATTAAGATTTTCAAGCCAATGCTGGCAGTGTATAGCATAGTATAGTGTGCCATATTGCTTAATATCACTTGCACATATTAATTCTTTTTTCATTGCCATGCATTTATTGTAACAGTCATAGAAAGTGCTCTAGAAAAAGATGTACTTGTAGGCTAATACATTTGCTTTGAAAAAGTCAACATGCTTAGATATAACATACATGTCATCATGCTTGTGCAATATACATTATAGTCTATAATTTAATTACATGTAGTATCATTTAACTGCAACATAATTTTCTCATTTGCTATTTACGAGTTCCATTTTTCAGTCATTCTACCATCTATGTCTGGGTTTGTATCAAACAAACAAATAAACAGTTTTATCAATGTCTGAATTTTTATTAAAAGCATAAAGGTCACTTTTCTATGTTCAGCCTTTTCTACTTTTCTAGCAACTCAAACAAAGCCACCATTACTATTTTAAGTGATTCTGAAACATTTTTGATGGTGAAGAGAAAGTTGAAAACTTAGTGGTTCATTTCAAATCCATTCCCGTCGTTACTTGTTCTTCAACAGTGCTTTAAAAATTCAGAAAACATTAAGAATTCTTCATGTTTTTTACAAACCCAGACCAGTGTTTTGCAGTGCATTCCTTTCTGCTTTCTGTGCCCCTGTTCTTTTCCACAGTCTCCAAAAGCTCCAAACATCCAAGCTAGAAGTACAGATGAGTACCGAAACTTGGTTAAACATTCAGAGACATGAAACCCAGACCAGGTATTGTGATCGGAAAACAGTATATGTGGGTTGGAAAAGTGAAGCCCAGAGTTGCCTTGCCATGTCCCAAACTGTTGTTTGTACTGTTGTGGTTTTGTGTGTGTTTTGGTATCATTATATTGTTGTGTTGGACTCAACTGATGTTGCTGGATCCAGTGGACAGGTTCAACTAAGGACAAGAGAGGTTTAGCATTTAAATGATTGACAAGCACTTGTTTTGGCTACAAAAGATCTATTTTTAGATTCTGCCTTCTGGAAAAAGAGCAACAAAGAGAGGAAGGCAGTACATTGTAGTTTGTCTTGCTGAAACTGAAAATGGGCAAAATTCCTGCATTTTTAGAGCCTTGCCTAAACCAGGACTTCTAATATACACTGTTTTTGTTTCAATCCTTGACGTTACAGCAAAAACAACAACAAAAGGGAAAAAGATTTTCATAGAAATATGGGCCAAAGTCCTGTATTTTTAACATTACCTTGTCCTAAAACAGAAAACTTCATTCTAAAAAGTAACAACAAAAAGAAATTTGGGCAAAATTCCTGTGTGTTTTATTATTACCTTGTCCCAAAACAGAAAGTTTCATTTCTTAAAATTTACAACAAAAAGAAAACAGGCTGAAAGGAAAAATAGCAATTTTTGGATCTACCCTTCTCTTGTCCTTAACTGAACCCCGTCCAGCAGGTAAGACGATGACTAATCCGTGTGTGGTGTTAGTGCGGGGTGTCGGGTGTGGTGGTGTATTGCCGTGGTGACAGTAACTGTGGTGACGGTGGCGGGCCAGTGGTTTCCATGACAACCGCTCCAACCCTGTAATCTGATATCACACAGGCTCTTCCGAACGTTGACTTGACCCAATATTACGTCAGCGGGGCGGCGACCTCCGAACTTCAACCTTACGACCTGCGACCTTACGGGTCACCACCGCAAGGCGGCGCGGAGGGATATACCATTTCGTCCACGTGGGAGGGGCAGGGGTACCCGCCGGAGGGACAAGCAGCCATGTACCAAAACGGAGTTCCAGGAATGTACAGCCTTCCAGGAATGCCATACGGGGGGCAGTATGGAGTGCCGGCTATGTATGGTGGCCAACAAGTCATTCTGCTCAACGGAGGAGCGCAAGGATTCATGACAGAGGGAGATCGTTCGATGAATTACGGTGTACAGAGATCTTTTGTGGAAGAAATGAAGCCAGAAGGTGATCGTGGTGCAGCGATGAGCTACAGCTACAGTTACGGCGGCGTACAAAACACCGGTACACTCGGAAAACCGTTTGTGGAAGAGCTTAAACCGCAGGAGCTAGGAGTAGACACGACGTCTACAACGTTCACAACTTCCATCACGTCAGGCAGCAGCCAGTACGATGCAATGTCCGTCAACAGCACAGACATCGACTGGAATGAAGTCGACTTCGACCAGACGGTTTACAACTACGGTATCGAGCAAGGAAAAGCCGGGCAGGCGGTGGTAAACCTATCCGCGCTGCGGCAGGAACGTAAACGCAAACAGGAGGTACAGTTCGTCGAGCGTGAGGTCGAAGTCGAGTACGTGGAGGAGGAGAAACATGTGTTAAACTACGGAATCGACAAGACGGCAACTGGGAAGGCCATCATCAACCTGGACAGTCTCAAGCCGTCGCCGAAGAAGAAAGTGAAACGGAAGAAAGCGAAAGTGGAGGAAGAGGAGAAGGAGGAAGTGATCGAGTGGGACGATTCGGATGTGGAAACCGTGGCGACGGTCCAGTCGATAACCGACGAACGCCCGGACGAACGATTTGATGACGAAAAGCGACGTATAAGGATGCAGATGGAACAACCGATTGTGAAGCGCCGCACCTACCACATCGACGAAACCGATGAAGATATCCACGTGGACGACTCCACCCCCGTCTTTGAGGCATTTTTCCGCTACATCGGACACGGGGAGCCCTACCCAGAGAAACCGAAACCCAAAGAGGAGGTGGAATTCCCCCACTGCGATTTCACCATGCCCGAGCGACTCGACTACTCGGAAGGTCTGACCAACATAGAGGAAAGGAAAATACGACCGGAGGAACGTAACCTGGATTTCGAAGCCTTCTTCCGACACTACATGGAAGAAGCGCGAAAGCGGATGGAAACACCAACCATTACACGTGAGTGGATTAAAGTCCCAGATGATCATGACGTCCCCAAGGATACCGTCAAGCCGAATTTCGACGCTTTTTTCCGCAACTACCCAGATATGGAGCCAACCGCGCAGGTTAAGGAAGAGAAAACAGAGAAGGTTGAGATTCTGAGTTTCGAGTCTGAAGAAGAAGTGAGGGTGCGATCGTCGGAAGAAATCGTACGCGGGAAAGTGGAAGAAAAGCCGCAGGATCGCAACTATGTCTGGCCCAACTACGACGAATTCTTCCGCAGCTATCCCTCCATGGTGAAAGGCCGCGAATTCGGGATCCAGTGCAACGTAAAGGAAGAAATCGACGGACCGAGGGCAAGAAAGATCGGCGTTCTGCAGCGGTACCGCCGTCTGGTTCGCGTGGCGGCGATGAGATACAACCAGGCTCTGGCAGCAAAGATAAAAGTCGCGAAAATCTCCAAGGAGTTTCACCTCTCGGCTACGAAGCTGGTTGTCTCGGTTCTCTCAGTGTTTGATAAGATTGAGTTTGGAGGAAGGAAGATGTCTGCTGAGGGACTCACCATCTTTAAGCAAGATGTAACGTCTTGGGTTTGGTTAACTCTTGTGTGTCCAGAGCTCAGAATTGGCTTGAAAAGACCTCAGTGTTGAATAAATCATTGAATGAACGTTTTTGCCACATTTGGCTATGTAAAGGTCACAAGAAAACATTACAAATCTTGCTCAATAAAAGGCACATGTACATTAGGGATGCAAATGTTTTGGAAATAATAGATTGAGAAACACAAATAAGGGAGACATGATCTCTCGTCAAATTTTAGAAATTAGTTCTGATTGGATCTGATTAAGAAAAAAAACACATTGCAATATGAAGAAGTGTAGTACAGAAACTGTAAATTACCATACTCTAATGATACTAAGCATGCAAATCCAAAGGAGATAAAACAATCCCGTCTCCATTTACAAGTTAAAATCAACACAAAAAATCAGAAAATTTGGTACAAGAAGGAATAAATCCAGAGAGGATAGAATTACTTGAAGCCAAAAATTCTAAAAATGGAGAGAAATGTTTTGGACAAGATTCCAGTCGTTGGATTGACTTCCATATGGAAAATGAGGAATTCCAGTTGTTAACATGGCATTCGTGATGGAAAAGTTGTTGCTCTAAAATAGTAGAGAAAGCAGATGAAGTTTTGTCATGGCACTTGAAAGAAAGAAGCTGGAAGTTCAAAAAGGAGGAGGCAAAAGATTCCAATGGATTTTGGATGAAGATTCTGTATGGAAACCTTCAGATGGATGGAATTAATGCACTGACTTAAAAATTGATCTATAAGAGCAGAAACCTTGGGATGGTTTCTGAAGGAAAGGAATTTGTCTTCAACAAACTTAAGACTATGGAACCCATTGATCCAACTTTTCCGGGACTGAAAACTTCCTAGATTCTTGAATCATTCAATGATGGAGTTTCTATGATGAATCCTTATCTCACAAGCCATGTCAGGTTCAAAGAATTGTGATATATTTGATTCAAAAGACAACTAGCACTGGCAATCTAGTCTTACAAGACATCTAGCAATGAAGCATCAGCACTTGTGCACAATGCACAAACAATGAAGGACAATTCTGAGCTCTGGACTGAACTCTCTAGAGGTGGCAACGCTGGTGGTGGTTTCTATCAGCCTACTGTAGATGCCTTAGAACCCCTGCCCCCCTCCCCACCTGACCCCTGACCTTGCTCAGTAAATGCACCGCTTTAACCTCTAACACAGCCATGGAATTGGGGTGACCTTGAATATTAAGACTTCTCCAATTTCTCTAGAAAGGAATTTCAGAAGTCTTTTATTACAATTTCCTTCCAGGTCCCTTATAAGAAAGTGTTTTGGTAGTAGAAAGTTTTTGTTTGTTAGTGTTTTGATTTTTTGTTGTTGCCGTGGTTTTTGTTTGTTTGTTTGTGACTTGGGAAGGCAATCTTGGGCAAGCACTGTTCCCCAACACCACCATTAAGACCTTGAAAAAAAAGACTATTATGGTCTGCCCCATTCATGTATGCATCAGTTCACAGGTGTGACAACACCTGGTGACCTTGAAAATGTCACGCACAACTGACTCATCCTCTGTACTCCGCCAGAGGCTATTTTAGGGGTGTAACAGATAAATACCTCTCATATCTTTTGTTGGCTCGTAACCAGAGAACATGAGTCATGGAAAACCTAGTCATACCCTCTGTGTCATTTTCAGGGTTTAGTCATGTTTTCCACCAAGAATTTAGACTCACAGTTGACCGAATTTCGACTTTTCAACTATAAAATTCCTGGCTGATTCATCTGCCATTCTGTATATTGACTCGTTCAGCTTTTTCTGCAGTAGAAAAAGAACTTGACCTTCATGTACATGTAGTTGACCTCTAACTTCATTTTAGAACACCATCATGGCAGCTTCTTGTCATAGTTGTAGTTTTCATGCCATTTCTAGATGTTTGCAGATTCTAGATGATTGTAGATTTCATGCCATTTTCTTTCTTTTCCTAATCTTTTCTTCCCTTTCTCCCAACAGCAGATTTTATATGTAATGTTATTTGTGATAAAACTCAGTGGTTGATGCCAGTGTTCATGCTGTAAAGAGCCCCCTGTAGGCCAAATGTGGTACTGCAGATGTGGGTCTGGAGCGCCTACAGTACACGTGTAGTCAAACTGCAAATGTCAAAAATTTCCAGAGGCTGAAAGGAAGCAATTTGGAAAATGTAGATTTTGCAGTATCTATATTCTGTTGAACACCTTTTCTTCTAAGCTCCTGAATCAAAATTCATATTCCCCAAAATGTCTATAACTCTTCGAAATGATAAGGCCTTTCAAAAGAACATGTTACAAAATTCTCATACTACTATTGACTATCTTTTTGACAAACCAACCAAGAGTTCAGTAAGACTGGCATCTCCCACTGTCTAACCCTTCTCGTCCCCATCTGTTGCTAAGCAAACCTTGCTATCATGATCATCTTCATCCTTCCTCCTCTTGCTCATCCGCAGCTCCAGAAAGGCGATGTCAGTTTCAGTAAGACTGGCATCTCCCACTATCTAACCCTTCATCCTCAACTCTTCTTTATCCCCATCTGTTGCTTAGCGACCCCTCTCATCACCCTATTCTCTTCATCCACAGCTCCAAGAGGGCAATATCAGTTTCCCATCTAACCATCCTTCACCCAGCCTCATCTGTTGCTATGCAACCCCTCTCATCAACCTATTCTCCTCATCTGCAGAAAGGCGATGTCAGTTTCCCATCTAACCCTCCCTCACGCAGCCTTCACAGCCTCATCTGTTGCTAAGTAACCCTATTCTCCTCCTCCGCAGCTCCAGAAGGGCGATGTCAGTTTCCAGGAGGTTCAGACGATGCTCAGTACGGCTGCGCAGGAGCTCAACATGGCGTCCAGCGAACTGGTCGTGGCCTCAAAGGGAACTCACGAGCAACTGGCCCAGGCCTCCGGCAAGTTCAGTAAGGACTTCAGCTTGCTACTGGAGGCTGGGATGCAGATGGCAGCACAGACTTCGGTATGTAGTACTGTAGTAGCTGGTGTACTGTAGTAGCACTGTAGTAGTAGCAGTAGTAGTGAAGTAGTAATCTCGAAATTTCAGCAAGGACTTCAGCCTGCTACTGGAGGCTGGCATGCAGATGGCAGCACAGACCTCGGTACGTAGTACTGTAGTAGTAGATGTAGTAGCTGTAGTACAGTAGTAGTAGTAGTAGTAGTAGTTAGTAGTAATAGTAGCAGGCCTCGGGCAAGTTCAGCAAGGACTTCAGCCTGTTACTGGAGGCTGGCATGCAGCACAGACCTCGGTATGTCTTACAGAAGCAATTACTTTCTATCAGGCAACTTGTACATGTAGGATCTCTAAAGAGCTTCAAGATACTGCTAAGTCATTTTCAAAATTTCTCCAGCAGCCACTGTATAGTTTTTCAATGCTGAGAAGTAATAATGTCAGCTAAGAGAGTTTGAAAAAGAGTACAGACATGCCTCAATGTGCAATCTTATTAGTCAAGACTCCAGGAAGAGTAGTGTGAATGCTACTAATGCCAAACCAACCAAAGCAGACTTCTTTCCAGCTGTACTTTTGTTTTCATTGTCTAAATTGCAAGAACAAACTCACTGTTGATTCATCTGCTGACTTCTCTTGTTCCCAGGATGAGGAACAGCAGTCCTTGATGGTGAGTAACCTGAAGAGTATCTCCATGTCATCTATTAACCTGTTCTTTCCTTCCTTTGTTCCTTAGGATGAAGAACAGCAGTCCTTGATGGTGAGTAACCTGAAGAGTATCTCCATGTCATCTGTTAACCTGTTCTTTCCTTCCTTTGTTCCTTAGGATGAAGAGCAGCAGTCCTTGATGGTCAGTAACCTGAAGAGTATCTCCTGTCATCTATTAACCTGTTCTTTCCTTCCCTCTATCCCAGGATGAAGAACAGCAGTCCTTGATGGTGAGTAACCTGAAGAGTATCTCCTGTCATCTATTAACCTGTTCTTTCCTTCCCTCTATCCCAGGATGAAGAGCAGCAGTCTTTGATGGTCAGTAACCTGAAGTGTATCTCCTGTCATCTGTTAACCTGCTCTTTCCTTCCCTTGTTCCCAGGATGAAGAACAGCAGTCCTTGATGGTCAGTAACTTGAAGAGCATCTCCTGTCATCTATTAACCTGTTCTTTCCTTCCCTCTATCCCAGGATGAAGAGCAGCAGTCCTTGATGGTCAGTAACCTGAAGAGCATCTCCTGTCATCTATTAACCTGTTCTTTCCTTCCTTTGTTCCTTAGGATGAAGAACAGCAGTCCTTGATGGTGAGTAACCTGAAGAGTATCTCCTGTCATCTATTAACCTGTTCTTTCCTTCCTTTGTTCCTTAGGATGAGGAGCAGCAGTCTTTGATGGTGAGTAACCTGAAGAGTATCTCCATGTCATCCTCCAAACTCCTGCTGGCTGCCAAGTCTCTCTCAGCTGATCCCAACGCTCCCAACGCCAAGAACCAACTCGCTTCAGCTGCAAGGTGAGATGTCTTTAACTTAAGTCACACTGTCTAACAAATCAGTAATCTACTTTTCAAAGTCCTCCGCACTGACACTGACAACACTTTGAAATTGCTCAAACTGTGTCTTTCCTTGGCCTTTTGGCCATCTCTGTTTATAGTCATCTAGTCAAGTTACATTTTCCGTCAGAGTTTCTTTTCGAAAACCTACCAAACTGATTAAAGACTTTAATTTGGTACTTTGATATTGGTATATGGTATTTTGATACTGGACATCAAACTACGTCTTTCTACATTTTTGTCAAACTGTTTAAAATAAATAAAAGAGGAAGCATTCTAAAGCCAAGATGCTGATTTGTGTATTTATCTTTTGTATAATTTGCATTTATTGGCAATGATCATGGCTCATGTCTTACTAGTTACCTGTACCAGCTTTTGTTAAGTTGTTTACTAGATTGTTTATGTTTACTTGTTTGTTTCCCAGGTCGGTGACTGACAGCATTAACCAGCTGATCAACATCTGTATGCAGACAGCTCCGGGGCAGAAGGAGTGTGACAACGCCTTAAGGAACATTGAGGTAAGGAAGTCAAAACTAACATCTTAAGGTTTAGAGAAGATTCCTGAAGAAGGTGCCCTTTCTCTGGTCTGACTTCCTTTTTACATGCCTCCATCTTTAAGGATGGTAATGTCTTGAAGACAGACAAATTTATATTCTTAAGATTCAGAGAAAATACCTGAAGAAGGTACCTTTTTTCTTCCGTCTTCTTGGCCTCCTTTTTACATGTCTTCAAATTTCTTGAAGGAAGACGAAGCTACCATCTTGAAATGTGCCTTTTTCTTCAGATCTAAGTTTTCCATTCCAGCCTTGTTTTTTACAGTCTTATTTTCCTGTCTTGTACTTGTAGTATGACTTGGTTTGCCTTTCTTGTCTTTCTTGTCCCTTTACTTACTCCTTAACTCACACCTTAGCCGTCTGAAGATGTACCTGAGACAGGTGAAACACCTGAAGACACAGAAGAAAAGACAGAAGAAACTGCAGCTGTACTTACATTTTCATGCTTTGCTCAATCTTTTGTGTTTTCCACAAATATTTTTTGTTTCACGTAAAAGCCATTAAAAAAAATTATCATTAGTTCATATTCATTTGCTTTTGTGCAATTCATTAACATTCTAACACTGAAACATATGATTTAGTTTAGTTTTAACATTGCTTTAACTCTTTTGTGTTGCTTTGCTTGTTTTTGTTTTCTGTTTTGCTTATTTCAGCTGGCTTCTTTTCTTCGTTGTCCCTTTCTCCCTCTCACTCAATCCTAGACTTCTACAGAAACTGTCAAGACGGAGAAAACTTCAGAAGAGCAGATCACGGAAACTACTGTACTTAAAGTCTTAGCGACAATCTTAATTTAAAAGTCTTTCTCAAGAAGTCTTCACTACAAGACTTTTTTCTCCATGAGCATTTTTCGCTCTCATGTCTTTGACTTATTTTCTCTTCATCTTTGAGTAACTAATACTAACTCTTTTCTTCTCATCTCATTCTTAGTGCTTAGACTAATTTTTTTTTAGTATTGACTTTTTTTGCATCTTTCTTCTGTACTATTTTTGAGTCTTTTCTTTCTTCTCTCTCTCTCTCCTCTCCATCTCTCTCTCTCCATCTCTCTCTCCATCCCTCCTTCAATCCTCATCACCAGACGGTGACAGAGATCACGGAGGTCCATTCCTCCTCCTCCTCCTCAGCTGTGGTTTCCACGGAGACGAGGAAAGTCTCGGAGTTGAAGAAGGACATGGAGATGCACATCGTCCTGCCCCATCCTGACATCATCACTAAGAGTGTGGAAGTCTACATCTCACACTTCAACAGCCAGACTAGGGTCAACACATGCTCCCTTTCTTTCTTTCAAACTCTCTCTTTTTATTTTTTCTGTATTCTCATCATTTTTTCTGTCTGTCAGTTCTCTCTTTCACTTAATATGCTAGCAACAAACGGTTATTTCAATATTGAAGGGACAGGAAATCTATTAGCTGTCCTACATGTATCCCGTTTTGTCTCTACATGTATATGGCTTTTCAAAATCCCCAACACTGACTGGAAAATTGATATGTTTTTCCTTCTTTTGACCATGCCTGTTTCTAGTATTGCTTGAGGAATGCTCTTTGGTATTTCAATGATGGGAACCTTGGTATTTCAATGACAAGAAGTCTACTTTTCCCATCATAATTTGTTCTCAAAAACCCACCAAACTGACTTGATACTTGTGATATCTTGATATTGAATATTAAACTGTATCTTTCTGCATTTGTGCCAGATTTGATAGGAATGTTTGTGTATGAACATGCTTGTGGAATTTTACCTTTTCAGTCAGATCTTGTGCAAGGCATGTAATGGTGTTTTATCAATTTGTCTATCAATCTATTGGATGATATGTATTGTTGACTTCCAATGTCGCATACTTGCTTCATGATTGAAAAATGTCTTGCCCTACCCATAGCATGGAAATGGGACAGTCCACCATAAGTGTCCTCCATGTAATCTGGCTGCTACCATTGCAGCCCCAGGGGTGTGCAGGTTAGTTCTAACAGTGTTTTTGTATTACAGGTAATGCGCAGTATGCTGGACAACCCCATGGAGCCGGTGAACGACCTCACTTACTTCGACTGTCTGGAGACAGTCATGGACAAGTCTAAGGTGGGAGACGGTGTCTTAAGATTTCTTGAAGTCTTGAAGAAGTTTTTTTCTCAGAAACTCTTGTATGCATGACTTGACAGGCTTTAGTAAAGCATTGTTTCTAGAAAGTTTGTTTGCTACGATACATGCATACACCACAGAACATGTTACTACTGATCAAGTACTTGTTAGATGTCTTTAGGTTACATGTCAAACATGCTACATGTATATTGTAATATTATTTTGGAAATTCTTGGAAATGGCTAGGAAAAGATGTGGATGTAATGAATAAGTTTTTATTACATCTAGGTGTTTTTGGTGGATGAGCTCTTGGTTTTTGCATCATTCTGTTTATCCATCCAGAGTACAAAATGTAGTAACGGTTGGATTGTATATGTGTAGGGAAGACTGACAAGCGGAATGACAAAACTTTTAATGGTCAGACACAATAAATTGGTGTACTTGAAGGTCACGAAAACCCAAAATATTCCCATGTCTAAAATCTCTAATTGTTTTTTCTTGCAGACACTGGGCGAGTCGATGAGCTCCATCACCCAGCATGCTAAGAACAGTGAACATGAGGAGTTTGGTTCTGCCGTGACCAGAGCTTCTACTGCAGTCTGTGGGCTCACAGAGGCAGCTGCTCAGGTATGGAGGGTTTCTTCTTAGTAAACTTGCTGTTACAGTAATTTTTCCAAGATTTTTTAGTCTCTGTACTCTTGAAGAAGCCACACAGGCAAAACCAGTCATGTGACAGGCTGAATAAAGTTCTAAACAGGAACTATGCAGCTCCAGATGTCACACAGTGCAAATCTTAATATGCTGATCTCTGACAGTGACAGAATTTTTCTCCATATTTAGGCAGGCTGCGTATCTTGTTGTCATTGCAGACATTAAACAGAAACACTGTCACCCATTACATATCTTATGTTGCCATTCAATAGTGATCAGAATTCTTCCCTATTCCTACAGACTGCCTACCTTGTGGGCATTGCGGACCCTTCAAGCCAGGCCGGGCGCCAAGGACTGGTGGATCAATCGCAGTTTGCCCGGGCAAACCAGGCGATCCAGATGGCGTGTCAGCAGCTTCTGGACCCGACGACGTCTCAGGCTCAGGTACGGGCCGGAAGTTCCAGTACGGTAACAGTAGGTTTCAGTTAATGTTGGTTTTACGCTGCAGCAGAATGGCCGAAAGCTTGCAGCTTTGCAGAAGCTTCGTCACCGCAGCAGCAGAGAAGAGGAGGATATACTGTATAGTAGGCTTGCTTCCCAGCCCTAGTACAGTAACTAGTGTTACTACAGTAGTTTGTTAGTAATAGTGCTTTACTTCCAGTTCTGTAACAGTAAGTTACTCGATTGACGCCAGCAGTTTGCAGCTTTGAAGCTTCGTCACGATCAAAAAGGCTTGCTTAGTAGTTACTACACACTAGGCAACAGTTCTTTTTACAGTTGTCATGTGTTTTCTCTAGTGACTTTTTTTACTGCTATAGCAGCACTCCAGAACTATGCAGTACGTGTAGTTTTACCTAATACTTGGCGTAGTTTTAAGCAGCAGAATGGCCTGGCTTAACTTGCAGCTTTTTGGTACATACATGTATGGAAGAGGATAGTATTTAGAAGAGGAGGCCAGGCTTTAGTTCTGTTCAAAAAATTATTGTAGTCTCAGTTTTTCTACCTATTTTAATAGCTGACCAGTTCATTAACTGTTACTGTACAGTAGCTTTCAATGGACTAGTGTATTCTAAGCCTGGCTTTGTGTTGTGACAAAATATTAACTGTACAACATATTATACAGTTTCATTAATATTATGGTTTGAAAACGGAAGATACTAAACACTAAGTAATGAAAGGTTTGTGTACAAGGCAACTAAAGTGTTAACCAGGTTTGTATTTAATGTAGTGTACCATTCCTGTACTATGTGTACTTTTCATGTTTGTGCTGGTGGCACCATTTCTCACCACGCTTCTCCATCTCAGCCTCACGTGTGTGTTTGTGTGTTTGTTTGTTTGTGCGTGTGTCCTAACTCTCATCTCATCTCCGCTCTCACTCTTCTCTTGAAACTAGCGCGACCGCACTGTGCCCATCAAGGTAGGTTAGGCCGCATCAACGCTTCGCTTTCCTCTGCACAGGCACTAAATCACGTAAACCCTTCCCATTTTGCACTTTCACAAGGCAAGCCTCCTCTGCACTAGTACAATAAGACAGCCCCAGTCCCTCAGTTAATCCTTATCCTTTCCATTGCCAAATTTTATCTTCTTTCTTTAAAAACTTCACACTTTGTTTTCCACCAGCCCAGTCCTGAATATTCCTCTGCACCAGCCCAACAAAACTTCCTCAACTGTTTTGACTCCAAGACCTCTGATCCCCTGATGCTCAAATTCCTTTCTAGATAATTCTCAGCCTCCAAACCAGATATTTTTCCACAATTTTTCTTCAAATCACAGGTTGCCTCCTTCCCTAACTTGCATACCAATAATCTCACTCTTCTCAACACAGCATAATGCTGCATGGCCCATTCCACTTGCACCATCCTTGCTTCTTTCTAAACTTCCATTGTCTGCATGACTCTCTGAAAAAAATCCTGTTAGAGTTCTAACATAGTTTTAACAATCGTCAGGTAAAAATGTTCTGCCTTCAGGAAAATGTCAGAATAAATTGTTGCATATCAACCATTAACAGAGTACAGGAAGTGTGTCTGTTGTTACACTCTGTAGTTCTGCATAGTAACAGTTGCTATGGGTAACGGTTGCCATGTGTGTGTGTTCTGTAGGTTCTGTCTGCTGCCACGGTGATCGCCAAGCACACCTCCTCGCTCTGCAACATGTGCCGCGTCGCCTCCACCAAGACGTCCAACCCGGTTGCCAAGCGACACTTCGTCCAATCAGCGAAGGAGGTCGCCAACAGCACAGCCAACCTGGTCAAGAGTATAAAGGTGAGGAGGTCAAGGGTGAAAGGGCAAAGTACAAGGGCATTAACTTGACAATGATTCATTTTTGAGGATAACAAAATGGTGCAAAAAGAACTTTTATGTTGTCAGCTTATAATTTGGCTCAGGAATGTTGGTATTTTAGAAAAAAGCCGAAAGTAGAGAAATGTTGAAGGTAGCTAGTTCAGCAAGACCCTCACAACATTGAACTCAAAGACTCTTAAACCTAATCCACTTTGAAACTTCCAGTTTTGTTTCTTCCTGAGGCCAACACCAACTCTGTCCTGCCACTTGCTACATAATGTCATCCAACGCCACATGGTGTCTGTTACCATGGTGACAGACATCTTGATCAGGTCATTGACCTTATGATGTTGGAAAAGAAAAATAAACAGCAAAAACAATGTTTTCCTTTTGTGAAGGCAAGGAGTTACTCAAGTACAAGTAAGTAAGTAGAAGGCAAGGAGCTCTGACTCTATTGAAAGCTCTTTCTATATTGAAAGCTCCTTTACTGCTTGGTAAAGGTAAATCTATTAATTAGTACATGAATCTAACGATGATTGTTTGTTCCCCAGGCTCTAGACGGGAACTTTACCGAGCAGAACCGTCAGCAGGTTGCCGAAGCGAGCAGGCCGCTGATGGAGGCAGTGGAGAACCTGACAACCTTCGCTTCTAATCCTGAGTTTGCCAGCGTGCCTGCACAGATCAGCATAGAGGTAAGGAGCACATAGATGTACATTGTACTCTGTTGTATCCAGAACTGTGCTTTATACAGAATCATGCTCAGGCAAGGTTTTGGATAGTCCACAGATATCCAGAACTGTGCCTCAGGCAGATCTATGTTCTTGGATGCACAGAGACCAGAACTGCACCTGGGGCAAATCTATGTTCTTGGATACATGTACTTACAGAGGATGAGATCTTCTTACACATCATGTAAATAGTCTACAAGAGTACAAGGTTGTTTTGCCTGTAGACAGTCCTCAAACAAAGTATCAAGTATCAAGTATGAACTGCAGAAGCCCAGAAATTTTGGAAATAGTAGAATCATAGGAAGAAAGTTTCAAAAGTATGTTACTACAAGCAAACACCACACTTGTAATGAGTAGATTTACAAACTGAGTGCTGATTGGCTGATTTTTCTCACTTTCCAGGCACGGAAGGCCCAGGAGCCAATCGTGATTGCCGGTAGAACCATCATTGACAGCACTAGCTCCCTGATTACCACAGCCAAGCTTCTGGCAGTGAACCCGAAGGACCCTCCAACATGGCAACTTCTGGCCGGACACTCCAAAACTGTGTCTGACTCCATCAAGAGGCTCATTGCCTCTATCAGGTGAGTGTTGTGATTGGTCAGTTCAAATCACAAGAGGAATGTGATTGGTGCATTTGAATCTAGATAGGGTTTGATTGGTCAGTTCAAATATTTGTTTGCTGGAAGCTCCAAAACTGTGTCTGACCCCACAAAAAGGCTCATTGCCTCTATCAGGTGAGCATTGTGATTGGTCAGTTCATAATCTTGGAAGGGTTTTGATTGGTAGTTAAACTTTGATCACTGGTCTGATTGGTCAATTTGTCAGTTCAAATCGTAGTGTTTGTGTTTGCTAGAGACTCCAAAACCAATCTCAGAATCCATCAAAAATCCATCAAAAATTCTCACTGGAATGCCAAAAGGGTAGCTAGTATTGGTCAAAAATGATAAGAATCAGAACAAATTCAACCCAACTAGCTAACGGAGGCTGTACCATTGTCACAAATCTTTGAATTTTGTTTGCTGAATGCTAAACAAGACTGTTCTGTTATCTCACAAGAGCTACCTGCCATCCAAATTTCGTCACTCTAGCATGTCTAGATCATGAGATATCAAAACGGAAGTTCAGCTGCAGTACCATAACAAGCTGCTAGAGGGTCCAAAATCTAATCATTTTGAGGTCTCATCAAGACCTACCCACCTACCAAATATCAAGACAGTCCATTTAAGCCTTCTCAAGTTATCGTGTCCACAGACGGACGGGCGGACACACACACATACACAAACCCCTCTAAAAACATAACCTTCTCACCATGGCTGTATCATTGTTCCAAACAGGGACAAGGCCCCCGGCCAGCGCGAGTGTGACCGTGGTATAGAGGTGATTAACCAGTGTATCCGTGATGTCGACCAGGCCTCGCTGTCTGCTGTCACCCAGAAACTGGAGGCAAGGAACGAAGGGACAACACAGGTTTGTTTGTTTGTTTGTTTTCTGGTTGTCACCACAACACAAGACCTCAAAGCCAATGGAGGTGTAGGGATACCAGAACTACAAGGATGTTTCGTTTCATGCATTTTTCTTCGTTTCTTTTGTTTCTTCTTTAATTTTGTAGAGTAACATGACTGAAAGGTTTTTTTGGATGGTATAGCTAAAGTATTTTTGATATGCATTAAAATTAATACTGAACCTTGAATTGTCATCAAGATGCGATACATTGTTCCATGAAGACACAGTTTTGAGGAAGAATCTGTTATGTAGGACTTAAGTTTCAAGTCTAAAATGTTTTATAATCAGTGAGGGCAGATTTAATTTAGTTCTGGTTACACACAGACGTTCCAGGAGCAGATGAACAACGCGGCCCACGAGATTGGGAAGAACATCGATGGAGTCGCCTCCGCTGCGAAGGAGAAGGCTGAGAAACTTGGACACCAGGTGGGGAGGGTTACTTTGTTTCGCATAACCGGTAAACCGCCTTTAGGCGTAACACACCAGTTCTGTACAGTAAGTACAAGCTGTGTAAGACCGGACTGTAAGGTTTGAGCCACTCACACCGGGAAGGACCCCTGCTTTATTTTGATAAGTGCGGTGGGATCTTGAAAGTGTGTGGGGTGCGGCTCTGCAGCGAAGGAGAAGGCCGAGACACTCGGACACTAGGTGGGGAGGGTCACTGAAGTTCATTGTTCTGTCTTTCATCAGTTCTTTTAGGACGTGTAGGGATCATTTCGTAAGTTCTATGTCATAGCAGTGTGAATTGTGATTGCTCATTTTTGTAGTCAAATGTTTTCATTTTTTGCTTTCATTTTTCTGTTCAGTTACAATCATTATTAGCACAGTTCAAAACTGCACAACTCTTTGGCAGTGTTACTCTGGCATTTAAAGAGCTTTGAAGTATGCAGAACTGTTATTTTCGTTACTTGAAAAGAGTGTAATAGTCATAGTCCTTCCAGACTGCCTGATATACAGAGAGAGAGAGAGAGAGAAAGAGAGAGATAGAAAGAGAATGAGGGAGAGAGCAAGAGAGGGAAAGAGGACAGAGAGAGAGAGACAGACTACAAAATAATGAATTGAACTGAGCATCAGTTTAGGCTGATTCTGAATACAATTTTTCTACTTTTCTTCCTTGTTCTTAATAATATTATGATATTCTTTTTCTTTACCCCAGGTGACCCAGCTGTCGTCTTATTTCGACCCCCTTGCGTCAGCGGCGATCAACCTCGCCTCTAAGACGATGAACTCCCAGAAACAAGCGAACCTCCTGGAGCAGACCAAGACAGTCGCTGAGTCAGCACTACAGCTGGTCTACACGTCTAAGGAGGGAGGAGGGAACCCCAAGGTATGAACCGAAGAACAGTCTTTTTTCATTGTTCTGCAATATTGCAGAATGTCTAAATTTGCTTTTGAAATTTGGAAATACTTAATGCCAATTCACATACACAAAAAGTCTGGATCTAAACCCATGACATATGCAAATTGCATGTTGGCAAATATTTTACGTGCAATTTTTAAAAATGTTACGCAAAATTACGTCTTGTATATTATAGAGTCAGTAGTAAACTCAAAAGCTCTTAAACATCATTGTACCCGTAGCCTGATTTTTTCAGTCTGCAAAATTGCAGGTTGCTTAATTTTTCTTCTGCAATATTGAAAATGTCTCTGCAAAATGCAGATTGCAGATGGGTATTTCTAACCCTGTTTAGTGTTCTAAGCATTTAGATTTTCACCATAAATTTTCATGAAACTTAACGATGTGATTGCTGGTCTGTGTTGCCAGGCGACCCACGCCCATGCTGCGATAGATGAAGCAGCGGAGGGGATGAAGGAAGCTGTAGACGACCTTCTGAAGACGCTAGACGAGTCGGCGAGCGAGACGGGAGCCGTGTTCGGCATGGTGGACGGCATCACCAAGGCCATGACGGACGTAAGTGGGGATTTCTTGTTTTATTGAAAAAGCTATTCTTCTTTTAACTTCCCAAAACTCACAAAATTTGGAAAAGGTGGGACATTACGTCTTCCATGGTTTACAGAAGAGAAGTCAAACTCTTCATAATCACCAAGGCCATGATTGACGTAAGCGGAAATTTCTATTTTAAAGTTAAAACTTTAGATCCAACACAAAGAAGTTATCTCACCTAGGTCTTCCTCAGTAGACTGACCCAGTGAGGCTTGTCACGTGGCTTCTTTGAAGTGTGACGTCAACACTGGGTCAAAGGTATCTGGTAGATGATGTCGGCCCCTCGCGGTTAAGTGAATGGGAAAAGGGAAATTTCTCGATTTTTGTTTTAATAAAAAGGAGCAATTTGCAGATATCAATCATAGCCAGTTAAGATCTACTTTTTTAGCTTCTTTTTTCAACAAGAATTAATTTCCGAAACAATGCCCTAGAACTGTGTGTAAAAAGGTATAGACTTCAACTTCAGACTCTCACTTCAGGCTTTCATTTCAGGTATTTTTCTTCAAAATAGTAAATTTGTCAAATTGGTGTTGCCTAAAGCTGATGTTGTTCTTGTTTGTTCCCAGATGGTAGACGGCAGACTGGAGGACAAACCAGACGGAACGTTCGTCGACTATCAGACCAAGATGGTGAAAATCGCCAAACAGATCGCAAGGACTTCACACGACATGGTAAATAATGTACAAGTGTCTTTCCAAATCCTCAAGAACCAGCTAACTCTTACGTGAAAGTTGCTGTTCTTAACATGTGTGTACTCTCAGTCTCTGTTGGTACATCAGGATTTAGGATGAGCTTGCTTGTCATATGGGTGTAGGTGTAGGATAGTTTGAAGTATTTGAAGCTTTGCACACAAGCATTTGCTAAATGTGAAGTTCACTGGGATACATTTGTTTGAAGGAATATTCTTTGTGACTCACAGATACATACTATGTATCAAGCCAGTTTCAAACTGCAAGATGAACCTTTGTTTCTACTAGTAGGTACAGTTACAGTCATCATAACATTATAAGAATGTGTGTGGTATCTTTATTCATAAATAAATTAAGAAAGAAAACTGGTGGGAGAGTGAGCATTACCAGAATACTGACTTGATGGTAATCTTTTTAACAACCTTAGGTTGGTAAAGCATCGTCCTCCCCAGAAGAGCTGGGTCCGCAGGCCAACTCCCTGTCACATGACTTCTCGGAGCTCTAGTTAATAATGATGAGTTAACAATGTTAACTGTCCCCCAGGTTGGTAAAGCATCGTCCTCCCCAGAAGAGCTGGGTCCGCAGGCCAACTCCCTGTCACATGACTTCTCGGAGCTGGCTGTGCAGAGCAAGGGTGCCATGGCAACCATCAACAGCCCAGAGGTAAACACTGTTTGTTTGTTTGTTTGTTTGTTTGTTTGTTTTATACCAACGTCACTTATTGGTTCTTCTTTAGTCATACTGTTACTGGGTCTTCTGTATGTTGTTGTTCTGGATATTTAGTACAAGGTGATATATATATTGAAAAAACTGAAAGATAAAAATTTTATTTTAATGATGAAATAATTATTGATTCGATGTGACATACATGTATGGACGAATAGCAGGATAAGTCCAAAAGTTTGCTGTACCTGAAAATAGGGAAATTTTTCTTACCAGTTTTCAAGATTTGTTTATTGACATCTTGGTAATAGGTATGGATTAAACATATTTTGAAATCAAGTTGTTGTCTGTTTTTCTTACCAGTGATCAAATCTTACAAATTTTATGGCAACTGTTACGTATACAGGACAGGGAATTTTTTTCTCACTTTTGGCTATTGTATAATTTCTATTTCAGCTGTCAGACAGAATCCGTAACTCGGTACAGGACCTGGGGAACTCCTGTGTGGATTTGTGTCATTATGTTGATAATTGCTACATGTGTTGTTACACACTGCTAACTGCTACATGTATCATTCTGTTGCAGCTTTCGGACAGAATCCGTAACTCGGTACAGGACCTGGGGAACTCCTGTGTGGATGTAGTGAACAACGCCGGAGCCATCCAGAGTAACCCGTCTGACACCTACGCTAAAAAGGACCTCATCGAAAACTCCAGAGCTGTGTCTGAAAAGGTAATGTTAAAATCATAGAAGTTGTCATGAAATGTAGTAGGCCATACCATCTATTTTGAGTCTCTGACTTGCATTTTATTAGTGAAAGTTTGTCAAAAGGACAAGATGAAAAAGGCAGGGGAGAAACCTTCAATCTGGTATAAGACTGTGTGCACTAAGGGTACAGACTTTATCCTTGGATTTTCTTTTTATCTGGAGCTTTTAGTTCAGCATTAGTGTTCTCTCAAATTTGTGTGGCAGTAGGTACATGTATGATCACCACCAACTTTTGGGGTTACTCCATAAAAAAGACCTGCTACCTATTGTTCACTTCTTTCGCTAAACATGCAATTTTGGGGTTAACTCCAGTTTGGAACAGAACACAATGGAAAAGTACCCCATTGTAACCCTTATATTTTCTGACTCAGCTAGTAAAATATGTTAACACAAAATATTCAGCAATGTTAATAATCAAACTTGTTTGTTGCAGGTATCATTTGTGCTGGCGTCCCTACAAGCCGGCTCCAGAGGCACCCAGGCTTGCATCAACGCAGCGAGCACGGTTAGCGGCATCATCGGTGATCTGGACACCACCATCATGTTTGCTTCAGCGGGGACGCTCAGTCCTGAAATGGAGGATGAAGCATTCGCCGATCACAGGTTTACGTAGTTGTAGTATCCAGTCTGCTGGGGTCCCTGACATGTCTAGTCTGCTAGTATCTACTACGTTTAAAGCTGGTCGGTTCTGACGGCTGATCATGGGTTTGTTTCAGCTTAAAAAGATGTCATAAAAAAGCCTCTCAGAGAGTTGAGTATTGTTCTGTTCCTATAAGCCGAAGCTTTAACTTCGTTTAAGTGGTTCCTTGGTCTGAGTAAATATTCCTTCTTTTTCAAAGATGTACTATTTTTAAAGTAAGCATTCACTGATCACATACTTTTTCTGAACTAAAAAAAAATGTCTATATACATGCAGATACATGTATGTCTTCTGTGAGTAATTTTAACAATTTTAACGTCTTAATGTCTCACAACCACAGAGAGAACATCTTGAAGACAGCGAAGGCTCTTGTTGAGGACACGAAGACGCTCGTGTCAGGTGCAGCATCGAGTCAGGAGCACCTGGCAGCAGCTGCCCAGTCTGCGGTAGACACCATCACAAAACTAGCCGACGCAGTCAAGTCTGGTGCAGCCAGTCTGGGGCCACAGGATGCAGAGGCACAGGTTAGGGGGGTTTACACAAAAATAATTTTTTTCCTTTGATGGTTTTGTTTTTGGTAGCATTTGTATGTATACTTGGGTGTACATGTTTGTGGTTTGGCAGCTTAGTGCAACAAGCTAGCATCTCCAATTGGGATCTCTAGCAGTAGAATTGGTTGTTCTGCTAGATTGCAATCTGTACCCTGATATTTTCTTCTTTCTTTGTTTTGCAGTACAGTCTCAAATATATGCTAGTAGTTTATATAATTTATAAAATTATGTTTTTTTTTATATACAGAATATGGTTCTTCTGTAATATATAATGGCAACTTTCATTCTGCGTTTTCTGTATACATGCAGTTTTTGTGTTGTCAGGAATACCATGAAACTCTGTCAACAACTTTGACTTAGACAATGATTTCAGGCCAGTGGTTTTTCTATTGTTAGCATTATTATTTGTGCACATGCAACGTCGGTCATTGGTAGTATTTGTAAGAAAACTTTGTGTTGTTCCTCAGGTGTTGCTGATAAACGCAGTAAAAGACGTCGCCGTAGCGCTGGGAGAACTCATCGAGGCGACCAAGAATGCCTCAGGCAAACCAGTCCAGGACCCGTCCATGGTACAGCTCAAAAACTCAGCCAAGGTATGCCCCCTGTCTGGCATGAACGGTACTGCAGTGTAGGTGATGATATGATGTGGCCGCGTGTGATTGGTCGGTTTTTGGTGTGATGCAATCTGGGAAAAAAGTTCAAGCTGACAGGTGGCTGCAAAAAAAAAATTTTCAAGAAAATATTTTTCAAAACTTGCACACTTTTTTTTCAAAGCTGTCTTGTTCAATTTTGAATCAAAGATGTTTTTTAACTATTATACTCAAATTGCTAGCCAAAAGCATAGTTTTGCAAGAAGAATTTAGGTTCGAAGACCTACAACAAGTCCCATAGAAGCTGATGTTGTGCATTTGCATTGCCATGTCTACGTACATACACCACACATACATTATAAGTGTACCCATGTATATAAAACAGTAGCATGTGTTTTTACCCACCCCCACCCAAACACCCCCATACATGTTGGTACGTGTGACGCTAACCTTGAACTTGCCAACAAATACAGCGTTCTGCAACAATTCGAGTTCATGTTCATGTTGGCATGACGACGAGAAAATACAACTAATGTCTAGTTGCCACTAGAAACGGTATGAAACATACATTTTGTATTGTGGCATGGCATCTACTTATATCGACTGCCATTTTAAACCACATTGCACATCTTTCGAGAGTCATCAGCCAATCGTCTTGTGAGTTTTTTGGTTGCCCGCGGCGATGAGGACCTAGGATACGCGTTCGTGCGATCAGCAAAAGGTAACGTGTTACAACATTCTTCGCCACATTATTCGCTACAGTCAGAATGTCACATACAGCTGGCATGTTGCTAGTATGGCAGCGATTGTGTTTGCATGGCTACATTTTTCCAAACCTCTGTCTCTCTCTATCTGGAATGCTGATATTTCTCCACTGAATGCTTCAAACCTTCTCTCAATCTCGCTGTGTGCCTGTCATACTAGCATCCTGTCAGCTGTGGCCTCCTTCACTCCTTCCTTCCTTCCTTAATTCCCACCTTTTCATTCTCCACCTTTTTCAATCCTTCCTTCTTTCCTGGTGTCTTTTCTGTGACAAACGTTTTGTTACAAACCTTTGCCAATTTTCAAACCTTTGCCAAGTTTCAAGACTTCTTTTTCCTCAAATATTGATACTTCTGTTCCTTTTCAAACTTGTAGTTTTTCTTTTTACAGAAAAAAGGTGCTTTTTTAGATTCTGCTCCTTTTTTCTTTCAGCTAAGCTAGAATTTGCAGCTCTTGTTTTTTATGTATGGATGATGCAGTAATGGAGGACTTTATTATATTGTTATGTATATTTTTCTCTGCATAAATTAAGTAATTCTCTGCATGAAGAGTTATTTTTTGTTTTGTAAGTCAAGCTATTGTAGAGTATGATAAATCTGAAAAACATGTATTGAATTTCCTTGCTTTGTTGTTTTTGCCTCTTTTGGTCCACATTTCATCTTAACTTAAGGCCACACCAAATATACATTTCCTTTGTTCTCGGAGGAAAACTTGAATCTTAATTAATTAATTAATGAAAGTTACTAATGAAATATTCACTTCCGGAAACTGAGAGCCAAAATAAAGACCGTCTCCTCAAATTCTGACTCTGAATGTTTTCATGTGGATCTTCCAATTCAGCATTTTATTTATACTTGTAAATCCCTAAACCAACAACAAATGGTGTTGCCATGATTTGAGGAAGAATAGCTTTAAATTTTTCATCTTGATCCTTCAGAATAATGTTTTCTATTCAAGAACCAACAAATCAAATTGGTGTGGCCTTACTTAAAACCAGGTCTGAAAGAAAAAAAAGAATCGTAACCAGTTTTCCTTCCCCTTTTCTCCACTTCTAGCAACTCTTACAAGACATCCACAGTCAGTACATAGTGACCAAACCCAACCAGCCACGCTGGGAGAACTACATCAACTCACTAGCCAAGGAACAGACCAAGAAAAGCTCAAGCCGCACCTACATCACCAAAACTTCCACCAGTCAAGTGGTGACCACAAAAAGCCAAACACAGGGATACATGGTTGGTAAAACTGTGGAGAAGAAAGAGATCACGCCAGACGTTGTTGTCGAGAAAAAAACTGTCAAAACGCAAGCTTCGCTACCACCATCTAGAGAGGTCCAACGACAGCCATCCCCCCGTTATACTTATAGTGACTCATCAGATACAGAAGCACAACATGACAAGAAGAAAGCTGGCAGGACACAAGTTTCACTGCCACCACCTCCGAAGCCAGTGCGCAGGCTGCCCTCACCTGGGTACGTGTACAGCGATGCTTCGGACACAGAAAGGACAGAAACACCAGTCCACGAGCTTTCCGAGGAACCCTCAGAAAACGTTTTTGACATCGTGAAACGCTTCGAACAGGCGGAAATGCGGAGGCTGTACATTGAGGAGGGGAGAGACAGCCCGATGTTACGACACCGATCGCCGAGCCCGCGTCCGGAGTCGCCTCTCGTGAAAAACCGATCGCGAGCTACGGAGGTCCAGTCACCGATCACGTATGTGGTGGAGCGTGTCATCTCACCCACCTTAGACAAGTCTCCTAGTGAGGAAGAATCACGCAAGACTTCTCAGGATGTGCCGACCAGGGCGCTCAGGCCGAAGTCTCCAACACCGGAGTCTCAGCCAGCCCTGATTCCTGGAAGGAAGTCCCCAGTTCCTGGAAGAAAGTCGCCCTTATTAGGAAGTCAGTCCCCAGTTCCAGGAAAGAGGTCGCCCTTATTAGGAAGTCAGTCCCCAGTTCCTGGAAAGAAGTCCCCAGTTCCTGGAAGGAAGTCGCCCTTATTAGGCACTCAGTCTCCGGTTCCAGGAAAGAGGTCGCCCTTATTAGGCACTCAGTCCCCAGTTCCTGGAAAGAAGTCCCCGATTCCAGGAAGGCTGTCACCTGGAGACCGCCCAAGGTCACCCTACCTCAACGTCGTCCACTCATCCACAGAACGACCTCTGACCCCTGAACCCCACGCCAGGACCCTTGACCTCCGACCCTTGTCCCCGAGCTGGAAGGTCGGCGACCCCACAGAAGAGAAGACTGAGAAGAAAGTACAGTTCACGAAAGTTGTTGTGAGAGAGTCGACGGATCGAGAACTTGAGAAGAAGCTGAAGAAGAGAAGAGAAATTGCGGATAGCACAATCGTAGGAGAGCAGCCATCAGAGATGGAGATAGTCGGAGATGAGGATGGGAGATGGATTGTGGAGGAGATCACGGATGCTGGACCACCAGGAGGAGGAGAGGCTGAGGTGTACGGGAACCAGTCCATGGTGAGGAGCAGGGAGGCACACAAAGTAAGTATGGAGGAGGCGGTCCATCGGGATCCCTCCTCCTCAGCAACATCACCTCCTCCTGAAGATGCTCAGGCCATCTCTCAACCACCTCAGGGTTACCTAGCAACTGTCTCCATGGAGACTCCACCACCACTGCCTGTCAGTCATCTGTCTGGTAACCTAGCAACTGTCTCCATGCAGACTCCACCACCGCTGCCTGTCAGTCATCTGTCTGGTAACCTAGCAACTGTCTCCATGGAGACCCCTCCACCACTGCCTGAACCACCTGTCAGTCATCCATCTGGTTACCTAGCAACTGTCTCCATGGAGACTCCACCACCACTGCCTGAACCACCTATCACTCATTCACCCGATCACTTAGAAACCGTTTCCGAGCCACCTTTGCCAGAACCACCCATCATTCATCCTCATGATCACCTGGCAACCTCAGCCTCCGAACCACACCCTTCTCCACCCCTGCCTGAACCACCTGTCAGTCATTCACCCGATCACCTGGCAACCGCCTCCGAACCGCCCTTCATTCCTCCACCTGTTTCTGAACCGCCATCAGAGCCATTCAAACCGCCTGACTTAATCACAGAAATCGAACAGGTCACCGAAGAAGTTAAAACTTCACAGACAATCATTGAAACATCAACAGAGCTGATTCCACCTCCTGATGTGATTGAGATTCATGAGAGAAAACAGGAGGAAACCTGCAGCATCAGGACAACGTCCTCATCACAGATGGAGACAACAGAAACCGTCACAACATCAGAAACAACAGAAGACGCTGACTCAACCGCAGAGAGGAGTTCTTACATCGGATTCGACAGTCCCGTACCTGAAGAAATGGCAGAAGAGAAAATACCAGAGAAGGAAAAGACAACAGGTGCTTCTCCTGAATCTCTAGCAAAAATAGCAGCTGACAAGATACAAGAAAGCGAACTCGAGGAGTCAGAATCTGATACAGATATCGAGATGTGTTACGACGTCACCCCAGGAGGGTTGGAAACCATCTATGAGCTTTCGGATGAACAAGAAGATCCTCACAGTATGGAGTTCGAGAATGCTCTTGAAAATGTTCAATTCGACGAAGAAAGTGGAAGATGGTTTGCAGCAACGGGGATGAAGCCAGTCTTAGCCGGAAAGGTCATCGTGCGGAAGAAGAAGACTTTACAAGAAGTGAAAGTTAAGGAAGAGGTTAAGGAAGAAAGCAAAAGCGAAAGTGTGCAAACAGAGGCGGTAGAAGAAGAAGAAGGCTTGTATCGAGGTCTTCCTATTGTAAGAGAAAGAAAGTGGGATGAAAAGTTCAGACAAGAAGAGGAAGAAAGAATTATTCAAGAACTTGTTGAAGAAGAACAAAGAGCCGCAGCTTTTAGAAAAGCTGAGGAGGAAAGACTTGCGGAAGAAGAAAGGAGGAGACAAGAAAGACTTGAAGAAGAAGAAAGGCGAAGACAAGAAGCTTCTGTCTTCCGAGGAATTCCTCTTGTTAAGGAAAGAAAATGGGACGAGAAATTTAGACAAGAGGACGAAAGGAGAATGATGATGGAGATGTACCTTGATGAAGAAACTGCAGTGGTACCTAAAGATGAGGAAACCAGGAGAGATGATGTACATCTGGATGCTGTATCCAGGCAACAGCCTGTTCCATTGGTCGAGTTTCCAACTTTGCTCGAAGATGACAAAGATGATGTTTTCTTACCTGAGGAACCTACAGAAGTCTTAAAGAAAGAAGAAGCAGACATGCCAAAGGAGGATGCACCAACCCCACCTCCTCAAGAAGATGCTAAGAAGGTGGCAAAGTCTTCCAAGATTCCTGTTCTTAAGAAGAAAGATATTCAGCCACAAAAAGATTTGGTTGAAGAGAAACCTGTTCAGGAGACAAGAGTAACTGAACCACAGGATTCTGACATTAGGAAGGAAGAAAAGACAACAACACCAGCTAAAGTTCCACCTTTACCGTCTTTCACCGCTCTGAAGAAGACTTACGCAGAAGTTGTGAAACTCGGAATCATGGACAGAGTAGAGAATAAACAGAGCAGGAAAGATGTACAAACAGTTGTTCAAACGGTCCCAACTTCACTGCCTAAACCACAGCAAGAGGCACCATCTTCTGCTATAGATGTGCAACAGAGAAAACCCACAGGTGATGCTACTGAGTTCTCCCGATCTCCTCCTAAAGTCCAGTTTGAAGACACCACTGTTGTCATGACGACGTGGGAAGAAGAGATGCTGAGAGAAGAGCAGGAGGAGCAGGAGGATGTCTCCTCATCACCAGAAGAGGACCAGAGTCTTTCTCAGGAACCAAACCTGTCTCAAGAAGCAAGCCAGAGCTCCTTCGAATCAGAGACTGACTTCGAAGTGGCCAAACTGTGGAAGAGATCAGAAATGGGGGAGATGCCAGGTCTCGAAGAAGGTAAACTGTACGAAGCGACAAATTTCGGAGACAAGGAAGAGGAAACTGACAACATCTCGACTGTAGAGATGTTGTCTAAGTCACCCCCGAAAGTTCGATTCAGCCCTGTGGTAGAGATTATACAAACCAGAGAAGTGGAGCCAGAGTTAAGCGAACAGTCGACAGAAACTAGCAGTGAAGAGGAGGAAGAAGAGAGTTCTGTGAGTGATGGGAAGGATGATGATGATGATCAGGACTCCGGTCCAGAGGCTGGAGGACAGGGTCCAGAGGAGGCGGGAAGAGAGGATGGAGATAAGGATGAAGATGGTAAGTATCTCGTCAGATTATTAACAGTGGTTCAATTGTTTCTATACGAAGTTAAACAGGCTGCAATGTTATCACAGAAAAGTATTACTATGTAATTTAAAAACAGGAAGTGATTAACCTTCTTTCAACTTGCATTACTGATTTGACTTCAATAATTTGATATATCTTTCAATCTTAGGATAGTGATAATAATGTACATAATTCTAATGCAAAGTTCTTTTAATCTTTAATTTTACACTTGTATTATAAGGAAAATGCAAGTACTACACAATTTATCTCATAGGCTACTGTGTTTAACAAATCCATTTGTTCATTTCTACAGGTGAGAAGAAAGATGATGGAGACACAGGTGAGGACAGGACAGGTGAACCAACAGGTGAACATCCACCTGCCACAGGTGCAACAACAGAGGAGGATGCTGGAGTACTCAGTACCGAGAGCGAGCTCAGTGCCAGCGAAGAAGACATTCTCGGAGAAGAGGAAATCTCAACAAGCGAAATGGAAACAGAAAATGACATCTTTGAGGAGCTGATCCAAGATAACATGCAGAGGATGGAAGAGCTGCTGCATCACAAGGAGAATCTTGCTGCAGAAAAAGAGCAACTGCAGCAGCAAGCTGCGCTGTATTCACTCGCTGTCAAGGTATTATATGATGCCCCTTGTTTATCATTACTTAGTATAAATCCTATATATATATAACATCTGTGTCCATAATATCACCAGGGTCCATAATATCACCACCTTGAGAAAAAGTGTGCTTAAAGATATTTTTACTGCAACATACCCTAGGTATGTACATTTGAGGTGTGCAGGAGTGCATACCAAAAGTATGTTGCAGTAAAAATATCTTAAAGCACACTATTTCTCAAGGTGGCGATATTGTGGACCCTGGTGATATTATGGACACAGATGTTAATAGAAATATTGTTAAAGATTTTGATAATTTGTAGTACACGAACGTGCATCTTTTATCCAACGCATTGTACTAGTTTTATTATACCTTGTACACTTCGACTGTACATAAATTGTAGTTGTAATTCATAACTTTTAACCTTTAGTAATAATTGTTTAAGTATATGATAATGTATGTAATTTACTATCACCATAATTCAGTCTTAGAACAGTGACATGTGACGGAAATTAGAAATAAACCATTCTTCTTCTTATTATTATTATAAGGTTTCCGAGAACCGTGGAGCAAAGAGGAGACTACAGAGGGTGACTCGCAGCAACACTCAGGCTCTCTTTGATGATGAAGAGGAGGAAGATGAAGAGGAGGATGGTACGGATGATGCAGAGAGATCAGGGATGGGGGAACTAGAAGGACGAGTGATGGAGGGTAATACTGCTACAGATGCTAGCAGTGATTTGGAGTGGAGCAGGCAGCAAGGGATCGAGCAGTTAGAGATCGCTCGGAAACTGTCACCACGAGAGACGCCAGCATCCACTGGTCCAGCGCTGGAAGAGGAAAGTCAGGATGAGCTGGAGAAGGTGGGAAGCTGGAACATGGAGGCGATTGTGGCTGAATTGATGCAGGATTACTACCTGTTAGAAGCAGAGTGGGACACAGAAGCGTCCGAAACGGAAGCGTCAGAAGCCGCAGGACCTTCAGCTTCATCATCATCCACACAGGCAGAAACTCCTGCAGTGCCAACTGCACCTGCCAGGGGGCATCACGACGGCTTCCCATCACCACCTGACATGAGTGTGATGCAGGAACAGGGAGGATGGTCAGCTGATGAAGATGTCACAACAAAAGAACAGCAAGAGCAGTACAGTCAGCAGAGAATTGACCAATCAGAACAGCCGGAGGCTGGCGGAGCTGATATTCCATGGGGAGGGGAGGAGGAACTCCCCCCGCCTCCCTTCTTCGACTTTTCAGAGGAAGGCGCGATGGAAGATTACCACAGATACTATGAACACGACAAGTACGGAGGCGAAACGGCAACAGGAGCTTCCAGAGACTTCCCTGAATATGATGGACAGAAGGTGGAAGGCAGAAGAAAAGGAGAAGGAAGAAGGAAGGAAGGAGAAGAAGCGAAAGAGGACGAGCTAGCCAGGCTGATCAGAATGGCTAGCACTGAGCTATACGGTGGAGCTGACAGTCCAAGAATTATGTACAAACATCGCGCAGCAAGTGACAGCTTACCAGCTACCGACACAAGCTCTATCGCCAGCTCCAGCCGTACCGCAAGCGCAAGCGATCTCGCTGAACTTCTCCAAGAAGCCGCCAGCGAAGACTTGGAGTTCCTTGAGAAGTATTCCAAGGAGGGCGGGCGAAAGATCCGCAAGCGTAAAGTCCGCGTCGAATCCGACTTTCGCTCCCACCTCGAGAAAATCCTCCGCAAGCGTCGCGACGAAATGTCAGAAAAGGAGTCGTCTTCTTCGAATCCGGAGCTGGTGAAGATGTTTCGGTCGGAATCGATGGAAAGTTTCTTATCGAAGGAACCGGAGGTGAAGAAGAAGATCGGAGGATCGGTACCTTCAAGTCCGGTACCGTCTTCACCTGCTCCGTCCTCTCCAGTACCAGGGATGAGAAGGCGTGAGGATGATCCTCTGGTCCAGCTGCAGCAACTGTTCACAGGAAGGCCGCCTACAGGGAGATCAGAAAGGCCCAAGCAGCTTCTGCTTATCAGGAGGAAGAAGGATATGTAACTGCAGAAATTCCTGCAGGGATCTTAAGCTCTTCAGCTGCAGCAAAAATGAATGCGGCAATAATGATTACATGATCGTGTAATAAGTGTAGGTTTTGGAAGTTGTGCAACGAGAGAAAGAAATGAAGAAGACGTTTTACATTTACCTTCGACAGGTATTTAACTATTGTGCAAGGAAAGGAATTATAGATGGACAGGTTTTGCTATGGAAAACTTGCTGCTCACTGTAGACACAGTGATGCTTGTAACATAACAGCAGCAACATTACAAAGAAACACGGGCAGGGCAGAAAGGCCCAAGCAGCTTCTGCTTATCAGGAGGAAGAAGGATATGTAGCTGCAGAGGTTCTGAACATGAGCAAGAAAGTTGCTGCAGCAGAAAGCTGATGTTTTGTAACTGCAGAGGTTGATCTGCTTGTGTTATATGGCCTCAGCAAGTTTATTTATTTATTTATTTATTCAAGTTTATGGAGAAGAGTTGATTTGCTGCAGCTAACTGCAGCAATAGTGATTGTATGAGCAGAAAGAAAGTAAGAACTTCAAGATGTTAGACATGTTAGACTGTATTCAGCAGAGTGTTATTTAAATGTAGCTTCATCAGATCTGCAAAGAAACTAAGATTACTGAGCAGCAGTTTTACAAAGGAAAAGCAACTGATGCTTGTAAAATAGCAGCACAGCAGATTTGTTAAGAAACTAATATTGATTTTGATTAGAGAGGACAACTGCTAGTAACAGTCTTCTGCTGGGACGGAACTTAGTATATATCAAAAGTTTTCTTGTGGAAAGAACAGTATAAGCGTTTGTAAACAACATTTTGGAAAGTGCTGTAGAGGCATATTCATAGCAACTCAAATGTTAAAGCAGCTGATTTTGTGAAACTAATATCTTTTCTTTCAAGCATTGTATGACTACATGACCCTTATATTGGTCACAAAAAAATGCATCTTGTATGTTAAGGCCACACCAATTTAATTTGTTGGTTCTCGGATTCGCCTCTTCATTTTTTCCTGATTTGCAAAAAAAAAAAAATTCAGAATCAACTGCAAAATGCTCATATTTTGCCCTGAACAGTTGAAAACAGTCCTTTTCTTCCTAGTCGTTACAGTTATTCCATCTTTCAATGCAGTGGTATCATTAGAAGTTCAAAATTCATCGTTTAAATTTTGAACCAGCCTTTTGTGTTGATTTCATACCTCCTATCGTAGCATTTGGGGCTATATTAGGATGCCTAGATATGTTTTTATTTTTTATTTTTTTCGCCCTGTCGCTTCATATTTTTCCTGAAAAAATCCGAGAACCAACAAATTAAATTGGTGTGGCCTAAGTATTGTCATTGTGAAAATTTCATCAGTTAGACTTTCAGTCTTCCACTATGTTGCATAAAATGTTTTGTTTAATACCTTTGCTATCATATTCATACATACATGCATGGTTGTGTGCTCAACATATTAATCTATTTGTACTTAGTACGTAGCAAGTCACTTGATGTTAATACAATGAAATTGTAGAGTATTTGTATCTTTGGAACAAAAATATAACTAAGAAAAGTTGTTGCTTTGTGCTTTTTTTAGCGATGATAGAGTAACCTTAAGTAAAACTAAAAGGCATGTGACAACTTTCATTTTGTTCAGATGAAATAACCAAATACTGGTTACTTTGAATAATGGAAAGGTTGTTTTTCCAAATTTTGAGGCCACCCTGCTAAAAATTGTACATTTTTCCATTGTTTCTGTTTGAATGGAGATGTTCCATAATATTATCATGAAAAAAAGCATGCCTCCTTCCAGGCATTTTTATATACGTCATACGGCATCTTCATTTTCTAGAAGTAGTACATTTTTATTTCCATTTTTCAGTTACCAGCAAACTTACAGTCTCAGCCACATACACACATATACAATTTTGTACATACATTACATTTCACAAAAAAAAAAAAACTAAAGCTATGAGTAAGTCTCTGACCCTTTTGGAGAGATTTAACAAATATCACAGCCACCTGTCAGCTTTTCTATAAGGTACATGTGTCATTTGTTGTTGTGATTGTTGTTTTGGCATCACCCATTTTACTAACTGTGTGAACTACATTGTACATGTATGTTCTGCTTGATCTTTTGGAAGTGATTGAAGTTGTGACTGTTTTGGTTGATAGATTGCATTCTGATATGAGAATGTTGTTATGTAAAAGTTGCACATTGTCAGTACATGGATTTTAGATTTTATTTTCAGTACTGTTGCTATCAAGCAGAATTATGGTGCTTTGTCTTACTATGGCATCATTAATGTTCAATCTTGCAACAGAAGAAAAATAGTGATATGTTTTGACATGCAAAAGTCTTGCAAACCTGTTGACAACTTTAAAAGACTAAAATGCACATTATAAACCTAGAAGTAGGCTTTACCATATGCTTATTCTGCATATTGTACAATGTACTGCCCTTTGATATGCTTGTGATGGCATTAGCATTGGCATGTAGTGTGTTCATGAAGTGTTGACCTAACCCTTGACTTTTGACCTAACCTATGACCTGACCCCTGCCCTTTGCCCCAGGTGATGGTGACCAACGTGACCTCCCTGCTGAAGACAGTGAAGACAGTTGAAGACGAGGCAGCGAGGGGGACCAGGGCACTGGAGGCTACCATCGAGGCCATCAAGCAGGAGATGAGGGTACTGCAGCGGTTCTGTCTTTCTTTCATTCAATCTTCATCCTACCTTCATTAGTTTGTATCCAACCATTCCAACAATTGAGGCCATCAAGCAGGAGATTATGTTACTGCAACAGTTCTGTTAGGCCTAGAAAAAATGTTTTGTTTCCTGTTTCCCCAACCGAACCTATAGAAAAAACTGCCGACCCTAGCCTCTTTTGTGTGGACCCGTGCAAGAGACATAAATATTTCAAGCTGACCAACCATTTCTATATGTCCATGATTTGACTCCTGAATGATGAAATGTTGTATAATCGGTTTTCCAAAATTGACATTGAAAAAATAGTGTCCTCACGCAAGTTTTACTCTCTTAAAAAGCATTTTTGGCATTTTATGTACATTGAGTCTTTTTTGCCAAAATTGATGCCAAGTCCTATAATCCTATTTAACGGTATGCCTTTTTGTCACAATCATGTTTAAACCTCCCCCCCCCCACGATCCTGAGCTCCATGGACCCCCCTGAGAAGCGTCTCCCCCTGAGGACCTGATCCGCAGCACCAAGCCCGTCACCCTCCTCACCGCCAAGGCCGTTGCCGCGGGAACCAGCTGTCGTCAGGACGACATCATCGCAGTCGCCAACATGTCCAGGAAGTCTGTGGGAGATCTCATCGTCACGTGCAAGGTACCCTGTACACCCCTTTTGTTAAATGGTCATGTATAGTTTGTCAACCCCAAATCTTAATGATTTAAATGCTATATGTAATCTACTACTTTTATGATACAAAGAGACATTCAAGATTTTAGCTACTTATATTGTTAACGCTTTTAACCACACAATTCAGCCTTAATGGCTGTGAAGTGATAGTGTTGTGTATTTACAGTATTATTGTGCTGTCATACTAAAGTAGTGTGCTGTTCGAAATAAACCAATGTTATAAGTCCATCTCATGTGCACCCTTTTTGCCAAAGGATAAATCCACACCAACATCGTTTGATGATAATGGCTTTTATCATAAATTAGGTGTTGATTAAAGTTTGTTTTCTGATAGAACATGTTAGAGTTTTATTCCATTGCTGTATCTCATACAGTTGTTCTTTTATAAAATTCCTGATGTTGACTAACACCCTCCTCCCCTCCCCAGGCCTCAGCATTTGGAGCAGAGTCACGTGAGACAACAGAGAGAGCAATGGAAGTGGGCAGGAACACGGTCGCCATGTATGTGGAGCTACTGGTACATGTACTGTCGGTAAGTAACACTTCAGTAATGTACATAGAAACAATAGATAGCTGTAGAAACTAGTACATGGAACTACTGGTACATGTACTGTCGGTACGTCACACTTCAGTTATGTACATTAGAAACATTAGATAGCTCTACAGACTAGTACTTGGGTGTGACTATGGAAGTGGGCAGGAACACTGTCGCCATGTATGTGGAACTACTGGTCCATGTACTGTCGGTACGTCTGAAATTCCTACGGTGTTCATTCACTATTCTAGTAAAGATTTTGGAAGAGCCTACTAGAAGTAAGAACAGAAGGGCAGGGAGGAAAACTTGTGTCTGACTATGGAAGTTGGAAGAAACACTGTGTCCATGTGCTGTTGGTATGTTTGAAATCTATCTCTAGCTATTAACTAAAATAGGCACTTGGAAGTAAAAAGAGGTCTTGCTGAAAACAAAGGGCTGGGAGGAAAACTTGGCCCTTGTACAGACTTTCGCCTCAGAGTCTGTTTTCATAAGTTCAGCTCTATGTTTCTGATTTTTAAGCAAAGGAGAAAAAAGTATTGATTGACTATTTGATTGATTTTTGATATTTAGATTGATTATTGATGATAGATCAATGATTGGTGATTGATTATTTCTTGTTGGCTTCCTACAGATCCTACAGAAGCCGACCCACGAGGGGAAACAGAAGCTGGCACATTTCTCCAAACGTGTGGCGACGGCAGTGGCAGAACTGGTGCAGACGGCTGAGGCCATCAAAGGTACGTCTGTTTGTTTGTTTGTTTGTTTGTTTTATGCCAAACACAAGGAATAAACAAAGACATAATCAAAACTGTAAAGACTTGAAATACACAATAATGTAAGTGCATTGAAAATACATTCCAAACAAGATTGTAAGATTGTGTATTTTTATTTTGTCGATTTTGTCTTTGTTTAGTTCTTGCGTAAAAATTCTAAGTCTAAGTACTAAAAGATAAACTTAACATGTTCTCAACTAAAAACAGAAATTCTACCATTCAATGAATGCACTTCACATTCAATGAATGCATCTCACATTCAATGAATGTATCTCACATTCAATGAATGTATTTCACATTCAATGAATGTATTCTGCATTTACTGAATGTGCATTCAATAAATGCAGAATATATTCCACATTCAATGAATGTATTCTGCATTCATTGAATGCATATCAGTGAAATTGTATAAATGCATCTAGAAGTAAAAATGTACCATACTAGTGGATGTCAGAGTAATGATGGTGCCTGTGACTCATTTTTAATGATGATTAGTAATGATTGTGTGTGACATCATTATTTTATTATTTCATTTAATGAAAACAACAAACAAACTTGATACACATATTAACCAAGCCTGTATTTACCCCCATTTGAGTGTAGGCCAATGGCTGTCACAAGATCATAGACATTATCATCCAGAAAGTGGGAGTAGCCATAATTATAACATTCAAGCAGCAATTTGATTTCGAAAACAATTTAACTCTGGACTCAGCAAATAAGTCCAAAATGACCCGAATAAGTTTTATTGAGGACATGACAGAGAGTGACAAATACATGTGTATGCAGATTTTGTTTAACTAGTCCCTAGGGACTAGTCCAATTCTAAATGATTATATAATAATTATCCATAAACATTACAATTATGTGTCAATCAAACATGAGAATTTTCCATTATGTAATGTGAATAATTTTTCACCTCTTCAAGCCGACCACCTAACCATATATATTATAGCGACTGCATTTTCTCGGTCCTGAAAACTTTTCCCATTGACACAAGCATAAAGTGACCTGCAGGAGTTGTACAACCCACAAACAGGCAAGAGATTTTTATGGTTGTCTCTTACATGTGAGTTCCATCCGTCATTAAGACTATGACAGTACCACAGTTCCTTTTGTAAAGCTGTAATTGCCATAAATCATAACACGGTTGAAAGCAAAAGTCTTCAATCATAACTTTGACTTTATTCCAATTTCCAACTTGTATGGCAGTCTTGAACCCAGTCTTGTGCAGTTAGAAACCCAGTAGGAACAATAGTTGTCTACATCATGTATGTTATTACGCACATAAATTCCTTCAGCGAAGAGCTGTGTGTGTTAGTGTTCAAAAACTATACTTTACATGAAAGCTACTGATAATGAAAAATTAATTTATAGTCGTACTACATAGTAGTTCATTTTGTTCTTCCTCTAGTAGGCTTTACACAGTTAAAGACCAGGTCCTGATAAATTTCCCCCCTATTTCTTGTACTACATTTGTACATGTATCACCTAAGGCTTATAAAGACTTTGCATCATTCTCTATAATTCCCTTATTATTATACATGTAAGTTGTGCTTAAGCTTTCTTCCCTCACAAAAAAGTACCTCCACTATTCTAGTTGGACTGCAAGTCTTGCTACTGCTAACACCAGAAGCTGTTTCATGCTGCTGTATCTGCTGCAAGTATTTACTTAGGGATTAACTTGTAACAAGGCATGACAGATTGATTTGTATCAGAGGCTATCATGTGCCCTCAGTTATCCCCTGGCTGACAGAACTTTGAAGAACACCCTGGGGGTTGTCAATGAAGATTGTGATTTGTAGAGTGACTCAAAAGTCAACAATTCTGCTGAACAATAAATGCTAATACTGTAGTGCGAACTTTCCCTTAGCCCAAGGCCACGTCCCCTCAGCCAATAAGAGCTGTTAATATCCACATAGTGTGGGGCTATTTTATGCAACTGAGGGGAAAACTGTTAGGCTGTCAGCCTAAACTGTGGGGATATCAACCAAAAAGTGTAGGGATGTAGGCATGTGACCTGTCCTGACCAATCCTCACCGATCTTGTAATCCTCCTTCTGGGACTAGACTCATGTCATGTGATAACTGACCAATCCCACTCTGATTTCTAATTGCCCAGAGGAATCGCCCCAGACACATGTCTGCTCATTTTTGTGCAGTCTTGACAGGCATGGCAAGATGAATTAACCTTGTGGCCACCAGAGCCTGCTGGGTCAGTTCTCTGGGTTAGGGTAAAGAAGAACAACTATACACTGAAAAAATGAATAGCTATTTCATTTCATATTATAAGACGTGGAAAAGCTTTGGGGAAGTGACTCATGGGCTAAAAAAGTTGTGGCTTTGGTAGGGATTTCTACTCTAAAAATCTAGCCAAAAAATCCCCTCAGTGGGAAACCTTGCCCGCCTATGAGGGTAACTCTTACATATCTCACATCTTGTGCTAAGTGCACAGCTATCATGAACTATTTCCAGAAACTGTGTATTATTCCCTTTGAAAGAAACTTCAGAAGGTGCTGTGACATGCTTTTATCATCATTTCTTGGGTAGCAATAGGTGTATGCCAAAACATTGGTCAGGTGTGGAGGTTGCATTTTCACCGACCCTTCCTTCCAAACCTTTCAATTCATGTCATATCATGGAGTTCATTTAGTGTTAGTCTGGTATGCATACATGCACCTATTATAT
>NW_017803269.1:0-5314 GCF_001625305.1 Branchiostoma belcheri | reverse complement strand
TTTTGATTTAAGTTCAAATTCATTGTTAAATTTCATCCCCGACTTTGTGTTGACTTCATACATTTGGGGCTATAATAGGATTCCTAGACCACAGTTTTTATTTTTACCCTTTTTCCGCCTTGTCACTTCATTTTTTTCTGAAAAAATCGGAGAACCAACAAATCGAATTGGTGTGGCCTTACAAGAAAATCCACTCAATCCCATCCTACAATTTGAATGATTTTCACTTACAAATACAAAAAAACTATATAAATTCCACAACCTACACATTTATGGACTGAAATAGCACACAGGTACATATAGGTGTATGAAGCTCTCTAGTACTATTAATGGTCCACCAAAGACATGTACAAATGTTGCAAAGACATGTAAAACACTGAACCAGACCCTACATCTGCTTGAAAAAAAGCTCACAGTCTTATCATACCAACTAGGGAGAGAAGGGCCTGTCCACTGGCAAGCTACAGTGGCAAGGCTGACTTGCAAGTTACCATCTGTGTCCTGGTAGACTGAAGGGTACATGTAGCTCATGGGGTATAAGGGTCTAAACACCCCATATAAAAAAGTACAAACTGTATCTTTTCATGTGTGGCAATGAGATTTTCAGACTTAAGATTAAAAAAAATGGAGACTGAGGAATTTGGAAAATGCTTTTAAACTTGCTTTGATGTGACAACAATGTATATTTACTTTACTCCTACCCCCTCTTTTGAGTTGACTTTGGTATAGTCGTCAAAACTATGGGCCTTTCTAGCTTGCTCTGTCCAAGGAGTTTCGATAAAAACACCATCAAGTTTAATTTGAGAGTGACCATCCCCTATCTACAATGTATCTCTGCAACCTTGAACTGAATTTGTCTTTGCTCTTATAAAGTCAGGCTAAAGGATACTAGATTTACTCTAGTTTTCTAAGTTCCTAGTGGGACAGGAACAGGAGTGACATATGATACAGCACCTTGCCCCCTTAGCCTTCCTGTGACCCCAGCTAGCGGAGAGCGGACTGTGCAGGAATGCCTGGACAGTTCCCACTGGGACCAAAGGATAGCCTGCCTTTGTTTAGGTTATCTGAACCAGCTTCTCAGTTTCTTATGAGGAGGAAACCTAAATTCGAGCTAGCTTGTGTAAGAAACAGGAGGCAGCTCCAGGAGGAACAGATAAAAACCTGATAAAAACCCACTGATCTATCACTTTGTGACAATGTCAAAATGTACATGTTTATCAATCACTGTCTCAATCTACTTTTCACAGATTATGATGAAATAAACTACAGCATAATTACATTTTACATCCACAGCTGAGAATAACTGCATGTTACAACAACTACAGGAGTTTGACATGAATTCTGATCACCTCAAACTCAGTCAAAGGAAAGCTGAATTGCATCTTCTTGTTCAAGTTGTTGTTTCATTCCTACAAAATGACCAGAAGGTATCAGGGATCTGAACAACAGATAAAGGTTGGACTTCAAGCCTTTTTTGTGACAGAGGTACATGTAGACAGAGGCCAACATCTGCTTGGAACATACAAACAATGGATACAAGGCATCTAGAAAACATCACAATTTTCTAGCTTAACATCTGCTTGGAGAAATCAGACACTGGATACAACAGACTTGGATACAAGACAAGGAAAATTATGCTGCCCCCAGCCTGGATGCCAGATCCCTGCCCCACATATACTCCCCTCCATCATGGGAACCACCTGGATCCTATTCTCCAAGCAGATCCCTCTTGTGGCAAAAGGACAGTATCAAATTGGCCAGGCAGTAAGTATCCATTAGCTAGAGAAGGTCTGCGGCCACCAACGGGGTGGGGGTCAGGACAAAACAAAAACAAAAACGGCCATACATGTATATAAAAATGTAACAATCATTCTAGCCTGGGTTCCAGACCCATAGCACACTGGACACAAATATCTCAGTGAGCCTTGCACACGAGATATTTTGTGTCCAGTGTGCTTTGGGTCTGGCATCCAGGCTATGGAGTCTGGACAATACATTTGTACATGTACACCCTTTTCTCCTCAAAGTGTGAAAAACGTCCTGGAGTACAGTAGTCATGGTAGTAGGCATTTCCACGGTCTCATCAGACCTTTAGGAGCTTTAATTACCTTCGCCAAGAAGGTTATGTTTTCAGAGGCGTTCGTGTATGTGTGTGTGTGTGTGTGTGTGTGTCTGTCAACACGATAACTTGAGAAGGCTTAAATGGACTGACTTGATATTTGGTAGGTGGGTAGTTCTTGATAAGACCTCAAAATGATTAGATTTTGGGCCACCTGGTGGCTTGTCATGGTACTGCAGCAGAACTTCCGGTTTTGATATCTCAAGATCCAGACATGCTAGGGTAACCAAATTTAGGTGGTAGATAGCTCTTGTGCTGGGGATGAAGTGACATGAGTTTGAGCCCCCTAGTGTCTTGCTCTGGAACTGCAGGGGGGTTTAAAGGACAAATGTTTAAAAGAGGATAACTCAAGAACCGATTGATGGGTCATCGTGATTTTTGGTATGTAGGTAGCTTAAGTGATGCTTAACATAATGATATAACAATTATGCAAATATTGATGTAATTTGCATAATTAATGAGGAAATTCTATAAATCAGCTGCATTCCATGATAGGAAGTTCAGGATTGTAACATATGTTATTAAGAACGAGAGAAACACAGGCAAATATCGATTATGCAAATGAAGACTTAATTTGCATAATTAATGAGAAAGTGTTATAATTGCATAGTGGTAACTGCCTGGAATTTCATACTTGGGGTGTTTGAAAGTTAAGTGAAGGTGAACATAATTAAACATAACTTATTCAAATAAGGACCACATTTGCATAATTTATGAGGAAATGGCATTCTTTGTTAAGATAAGACTGTCTTTTGGTGTAGAATATGATCAACAGACTGATATAATTCACGCAATTGAGGATCCTATATGCATAATCAGGGTGATTAGTATATTTCTTATTCATAAAGGCTAACATCATTTGGCGAAGGTATGAGATCGTGGAACTCTAGTTTTGAATAAGCCAGATTTGATACAAAAATTAGTGCATCGGAAGGCCACACCAATTAAATTAGTTGTTTGAAGCAACAGGGCGAGAATAAAAAAAAACACAGGCCAATGCCCATGAAGGCCGGAAATGTTAGGATATGGGCCATGAAGCCAAGACACCAGGCTGGTTTATAATTAAAATAATATATTTTGAACTTTTAATGAAACAAAGTTGCATTGTTACATTGAAAAACTTTAAATAACTAGGTAGAAAAGGATTCTTCAACATTGGGACCAAAATACATGTATTGTATGTTTTTTTTGTTTTTTTTTTTGAAAATCACAAAAAATGGACAGGGCCAATCCGAGAAACAACAAATTTAATTGGTGTGGCCTAATGAGGAAGATGTTGTCAGAGCACTACCAATCTTTTTCCATTGAGGTACTCTCCAACAACAGGTCTAGATATTAGATATCACTCAGGGGACAGGTGATGTATTATCTTACTCTACAGGGCCTGGTTTGACCACTGTGGAGTCAACCCATGGCAGTGGGGTCCTGAATACCTAAGAGCCACCAAGTTCCATTCAGGAATTGTCCAGGGTAAAAAATGTTTTAATGGTGACTCAGTTACATGTATTGAAGGGAGAGAATCTACTACAACTGTGGATTACCAGTACGTAAGCAAGGACTGAGTGTTAATTTGGCATGACGACCCCCACTGCTAGAGGTCAGAGGAAGAGGACCACTTGTGTTACCCTGCCTGTCTACAGTCTAACAAGCTGTGATTAATGGGCAAGGGAGGAGACTGAGGGGACTGATGAAAAGTTGTCTCTTTACACAAAAGGCATGGCGACTAGATAGGACAGAGAACAAGAATGTTTTCTGTCACACTTGAAAATGATGGGGTTGTCCCATAAAGAGATTGAACCATGTACGCCTGAGACCCAATAGTGCCCGTGAGTCGCTGTGGCATGGTCTACGGAGAAAAATTCAGGACCAGATGGCTGACGGTCAGACCAATAGAGGTGGCTGTTTGACTGTACCATATACGGAAATACTGGAAACAGTCTGGCATCAAGACTGATTTAGCAAGGACATTATCCTTGGTAAAGGATAAGAAGTATTAAGTATGTCAAAAATATGTGTAAAAATACTTGCATTGTACAAGTTTTCAATACTACAATGTAATAACCCATCCTGCAATTGAATTTACAAGATTCAAAACGGCTGCCATTTTTCTGTAAGTTTTCAGTAGTGGACCTGAGCCACCAACATACCAGGGCAAGGGCTATTAGCATGCTCTTCAAGTGGATGTGGGGTAGAAAATTGTGGGCTTGCTTCCTTGTCATGGCCTCATCTGCCAATTGCCTCATTATTCTTAGATAAATAAAGGAGGTTTCAAGATTATAAATTGTAGTGGTCCCAAAACAGCATGTGTCTGGCTTCTGGTGACACTTCATGTAAATGATTTATCCCCTGACCAGAAGGCCTACCAGATAGAGCACACCCAACTGTGAGGGTCTCCCAAGGATTAGCTTAGCTAATCCAGTGTGTAATTAAGACATATGTGAAGACTTTGGTGAGCCTTATACATTAAATTTGCACTTCATCCAGTTGAATACTTGGAATCCAATCTCTGACAATAACTGGAAACTTTGTATCAAACTGTTGAATCAATGTAGTCACTATCGTGTGGATAACACTACAAATTGAAAGCCTTTCCTACCTTTCGAATAGAAAACAATATGTTAACAATGGCATCTACAAATCCCGTCCTAATCCACTTCTATGTGGCGTTCCTCAAGGATCTATTCTGGGACCCTTGCTTTTTCTTATTTACATAAATGATTTGCCACTTGTTTCACAAAAATTATTTAGCCTTCTCTTTGCTGATGACACTAACTTATTTATATCTCATAAGAATCTTAATACTCTAATAACCACCGTAAACGAAGAACTAGATAAAGTAAACATGTGGTTCAAAACAAACAAATTATCTTTAAATGTCAAAAAAACTAATTTTATCATTTTTACAGCTAAGAATAAGAAGTATCCGAAGGAAAATGTTAAGATATTAATGAACAACATCCGTATTACCCAAGTGACCCATACTCGCTTCTTAGGTGTTCTGATTGATAGCAAATTAACTTGGAAGAATCATATTGATCACGTATGTAATAAGATTTATAAGAATATTGGGATAATACGGAGAATAAGCAATTTCTTATGCCATAAAATGTTTATTACCCTATATTACAGTCTTGTTTATCCCTATTTGACCTACTGCAACATTGTATGGGCATCTACGTACTCCACATCACTCAA